>NC_141542.1:126927500-127087500 GCF_021556685.1 Rattus norvegicus | reverse complement strand
TATCTATCTATCTATCTATCTATCTATCTATCTATCTATCTATCTATCATCTCTCTATGTAATGTGTGTGTGTGTGTGTGTGTGTGTGTGTGTGTGTGTGTGTGTGTGTTGTGTATACAACTTTCTGAGGGAAGTTGGAAACTGGATTCATCCTTTCACCTTATGTGGGAAGATGCCTTTATCCACTGAGTCATCTATTGTCTCCTTTTTTGAAAATGCTTAATTCTTGGTAAAGGATTCTAAATAATACAAAATTTATCTTACCCATAGGTGAACATGGGATTAATAGGCATGCAAATTGCATCTCCAGAGACAAGGCCTCTGCTCTTTTTTGACAGTCTTTTCGCTCTTATTCTCTGGATCCCTGGTAATTAATTCTGATGACCTTAATGCTTGGTATTGTAATGGCCTTGTCACAGATTTAGTCATAGACAATATAGTTGGGAAAAATCCTTTCCCTACAGACCAATTTTCAAGGTCTTGCTGTGTAAAACCAAGAAGAAAATGGCATGTCAAATTTATGTGCTGACATAATCAAATAATACTCAATGGAATCCCCTGAGACTAAACCCAATTTATAAATACCTGAAACATTTCCATTAAGTCAGGATTGGGTATTTAATTTATAATAACAGTCTAAACCACAAGCTCTAAAAATTCTTTAAAAATTGAAGATATTTGTGTTTATTTCATTTCAATTATGATTAAAATGATACAAATATACTTTGAATATATAATTCTTAAAAGTACATAATATAACTTTCAAGATGACAAAACAGATATTTATATCATTTCATTAACTTTTTAAATTATATTGATTATTTTATTTATTTACATTTCAAACGTTATCGCCATTCCAATTTAGACCCCTGATCCCCTCTCCCATCTCCCTGCTTCTTGAGGGTGCTCCCCCACCCACCCCTCCCACTATATATATATATATATATATACATATATATAAAATATTAATAAAATTAAAATATATCCATATCATGTGTGGAAAATGAACATAAAATTTGAGGAATGATTAAATTAATTTCACAATTTATATAGGACTAGCTATAATATTATAATATAATAATTTAAAATATTTGAAGATATAAGAAAGGCAAAATTTCAAGTTTCTCTTCTTTATCTAAGTAACATTGAGTTCATTTAGGAATAAGACAGTTAAATTCTTCACTGACCAAAGCAGCTTCAGTTTTTCTAAAATTTTAGGGGAAACTAACCAAAAAAAACAAAAAACAAAAAAACAAATAGTTGCTTCGTTAATGATAAAATCATCCTTAAAACTTAATAAAGAGAAATAACAAGATACGAAGGATAGAGTAACCACAGGCTGCTCTTTTCTTCCAAAATTCCCTATATTTTCTTAGTCATCCCCTGTATGCGAACCCTTAAGTGCCTCAAAGGAAGTTTACTTTCAGCTTTTGGGGTACACATGACCATAAGAAAACTTCAAACTACCTACTCACCACTTATTCTGGAAAAGGTAAAAATTTATATTAAGTGATATCTTCAGGCTCTTTTGGAAAACTCTTGGACCCCTATTGGAAGTAATCTAAAACAACCTCTCTTTCCATTGTAATGGATGCAGCACTTCTTTATATGAAGGTAAAACCAAAACATCTAAAGATATCTTAACATAGCTAGCATGAGGAGACCATAACACATGCAACGAATTCCTAACAAGGATAAATGCAGAGATAGTTATGGAACTATAGAACTATGGAACCACTACTGCATAGTCAAGTATCTCACTTAAGTTAGCAGATACATTTTGAAAACTATTTGTTTCCATTCAAAAGACTATTTTCAAATACAAAGATTTAAGGCAAAGCCAACTTTCACACAGTTACCAAATTATGCACTATTTAAAGTCAATGTTTTTGTTGGAATATAGGCAAAGAGCACAGATTTAAATGGACTGTTTATCTATTTGAAGATACATAATCCTGGTTAAAATCTTGGTATATTATTGCTGTCATTTATTAGCGACAACTTACTTGTCAGAGGAGTTATTATTCAGAAATAAGGGTCATTCCCTTAAACAGAAATGGACTGAGTACCTACACCGTGTCTGATACTACATTAGTCAATTTAGCTGCAGTAATGAACAAACTGGACAGAAATTCATGTTTTTATCAAGTTTATATTCTAGAGGGGAAATATTTGTAAAATACATAGGATGCCAGATGGTGATGTGTTAAGGAGTAAAATTATATAGCCATAGGAATCGAGAGTTTAATGATGTAAAGGAAGATGTAATTTTTAAAAGTATGGGGGACCTGTGGCAAGTTTGGGAGAGCAAGAAAGATGGTGGATGGAAAGTTGGAGGGAGCAATACAGTTACAGGAAAAAGACGTTAGAAGGGGGGCATGTAAAATGTCCTAGAAGTGGAGATGGAAGCTTTCCCTCCCTCAAGCCCGAGTGATTTCCAGAAATGCAGCAATGGCGATCTACAGCATCGGGGGTGAGCGCAGGAAAGATGAAGTAGTAGATGGAATGTGAATTAATTTGCACTGAAGAGTAGCTCCAGCAGACATGCAGATATTAAAATAAGTCTGGTTACAGGTACAATTTACAATCAAAGTCAGCAGAAAGTGTTGATTAATGGGATACGTTAGAGAAATACATGAATCAAAGTCGACTCAAGTGTGTTAGTCCCAAGCATCTAGGTGGATAGTGCTAACATCAACTGAGAAGAATGGAACAGCAAAACAGGTGTCTTCAGAGTGGAGCAGTGCAATCAGAATTTAGTCTTAGTCTTGCAAAATTCAGGCTACGTATTAGATATCCAAGAAGAGATCATGAGTGCTGTTGAGTCAAGAATCTCGAGCCAGAGAAGCATCCAAGACTAGAACTGTAAATTTAGAAACTGTCCTCATTAAATTAAAAAAAATAACCTAGAAAAGAAAGGTGAGTTATAAAAATGAGAGGTGTTCAGAATAGAGTTGGCTGACACTGTGGTTGCAAAGAGTATAAGAACCTGGGTTTAGTCAACAGCAAAATAATTAATACATAAGAGATCTGGGGACTGAGCTTTGGTGATACAAGAGGGTTATATTTAGTTTGAGGTAAAGGGTTCTGAAAAGTTGTAGTAACAGACAGGATCCCTATTTCTAAGCAGTCCAAAGAATCTGGAAGAGATGAGAAAATAAGACCCAGATGTGTAATATGGTGGTCTTTACTTCTCTCGTCCAAGGGTGCACTAATGTAGTCTACAAAATTCAATGATTTTATTTTACAGAAACAGATCCATTGGCTAGAATAACTGATAAACTATAAAAGATGATAAAGTGACTATTTGCCTCCTATGTCGACTACACAGAAAGGTAAACCCAACCCAGAAGGAGGGTCCAAGACTGCTCTCTATTTACTATGAGTCTGGTACCCTGTTCTCTGTCCCACACTGACTTAAGTGTTAGGAAATTACCAAGATGGATACAGCTGCTCCTGGCCTCTCAGCAAGAGCAAGATATAGATAGATCATAGATACCTTTCCACATCTTCAAGTCTAATAAGGACTAAGAGGTTTATTCCAGTGTCTGTGTCACATAGAAGTTGACAGCATAATCCAGAGGAAATGATTCATAAGTGATGTCCAGTGATGACTCCTGAGCTCATTAAATATAGAATATATTTTCAAGTACTTTCTAATTGCATTTTCTGCTTCTATTATTAGTCTGCCTACAACAAAACTTCTCAAGGACATTAGCAAATTCCTCCAAGCCTTTTTTTAGCTTCATCTCCTATGATCCATTATCCACTGTCTGAAATTTAAACAACTATTTTATAGTTGTACTATACAATTCTCACCATGGAGATGTATTTATTTTACACACACACACACACACACACACACACACACACACACACACACACACAGCCTTCCTGAATTCCATGAAGATTCTAGCAGTCTCTAATATAATATCCCTATATAGTGAATGTTTCTGTTCAGCCATTTTCCTCCTTTTGGAGCAGAAAATGTTGCTGCCCACTTTTAGGCTGAATCTTCATACTTTAATGATCCAGACCATGATAACCCCTCACAGGTATAGCAAGACGTTAATCTAACAAAAGAAATCCCTCACAGCTTTGCCTAAGATAAGCTTGAACCTTAGGTGGTTCTAGCTTCTGTTCCCTCTTCTCTCCCTCCCTGAAGTGTTGCTGATTATTGGTGGATGCTGGGGAAAAGGAGGTGACTATCTTTAGGTGTGTACTCACCGATGTGTCCATCACTGTTAAACTCAGTCACAAAACAAAACAAAAAAGACATAAAATGGGATCCCACTCTTCAAGACCTTGGGGGGAGCCAGGTATCCTGCACCAGCAGACAGCAGGCTCAGTTAATAAGTAGCTTCTATAGTATGTACCTGCAGTCAGACTGTCTCTAAATCCTGGTGGATGGAAATGAAGGAGGATTTGATTCTTTGTGACTGTAGTATTACAGCTGGTGTTACTGTCAACTTCTGCTGAGAGGATAAAGTGCCTGCAGTGGGTATGGCTAGACCTTAGGAGCTGTAACAACTAGAGGGGCTACAATTTACTCATTGCTATAGTATTCTAAGTATAATACGTCTGATATCAGATAAGCGTGAAATCAAGTTCCATCTGGCGATGACATAATAGGTTTCAGAATATAAACGACTCTACTACTTAAACTTCGATCAGAAAATAGCAACCTTGACTTTTATAACATAACTTAGTAGAGCTTCCTTTGAAGTGAGAATATACACAAAACCAGATTAATTGTAAATCAGGTGAATGCTGGTGATGTCAGCCCAGAGGCAGCTTGCCATTTATCATATGTCTATTGTTCTCTCTTTAAGTGAGAAAACCCTAAATTGATGCTTATAAAAGCCATAAGTCACTCCTCCAGATCTCTGCTATTCTCATCAACCACAAATTCTAGGGCCTGTAGAATCTGACCTTTCTTCCATTTGTCGCTAGTGGGGTCTCTCTGATGCACTCAATGTGTTTAATAAGTTTATTGGAAGAACACCACTTCATCTTAGTCATCTTCAAGGCTGTTATTTGAATAGAAAGAAACTCCTCTAAGAAATAAATTAAGATCTCTAGAAGATATATAGAAATACATTGTCTAATTTGCCGTGTCCTTGTAAATGATGATTAAACATGATTCCCCCAACCCTTATAACTGATAGCCTTAACCTAAAAACCGTCACCACTATTGATTTCCTGTTAGACAAAGTTAATAGTGCCATCTGCCTTTGTGTACTTTCAATACATTTATGGTACTTATTTCTCTGTTTTTCTATTAGTGTTGTTTTTGTTAATAAAAAGACATTTAGTAAATGAGATTACTATTATTTGTATCAATGATTAGGTTTCTCTACTAACAAGTTTATAGGTTAATATACCAGAGATCTGCCTCTCAGATAAAACACTTTTTACTCATTTTAACAGGTTTAAACATTAATCTCCCCTCAATTATCTAAGATAATTGCAAATTAACTATCAGACTGCATCAAGAAGTAATGAAAATACTGTCGAGGAGAAAAAAAGAAATAAAGGAAAGAAAAAGCATAAATGAACTGACTCCTTATGAATGGAAAGCTTTTGTTTTATTTTAAATAGTCTTGATCAGAGGATCAGAGTCAGGATTACTCATAAGTTAATTTATCATTTTTCTTTGGAAATTTGAAAGCAAAGAGAGGGAAGGAAGAAGGGATGAAGGAGGGACATGTTGGGTAGAGGCTGTCTAACTGGAAAAAGTAGAGTCCAGTGGAATAGGAGGGGGATGGGGAAGGATAGCAGGGAGTATCATAGTGCATCGCATAATGAGTGTGATAGTTAAAAATATTAATAAAAATGTTTAAATTATTAAATAAAAGAATGATTGTATCAAATGGTTGAAGCTATGTTGGGAGAGCAACTGTTGACACCTGTAAACAACTTACAGGATTATATGATGCAAACATTAATTTAAATTTCCATACAATGCACAGCTCTCTATCTTCCCTGAACCTTCCTGCCTATAAACAGACCTATAGCAGCTCAGTAATGGATGAGTCACCACAGAAACACAGGATGGTTCAACAAAGAGAACTCCACTTTCTTTAGTAGATTCATTATTTGACTTGATAATTCGCTTTCAATTACAGAAAAATAATTTATCATTTATAGCCCAAATACAGTGGCACACATGGCCAAAATCTTCAAACATAAAGACAATATAACCAAGGTGAAGTTTTAAGATGAGTTTTGATGCTGAGAACACAATGTGAAGGCATTGTTCTAGAACAAGGCATGTATAAAGCAGACATCCAAATCAAGGCCTTAGTTAATTGCAATGAAATGTTTTCCCCTTTGCAATAAAGCAATCATCTGGTGTGGGGCAGAAAGTTGCATTTTCCTGAACAATAATACCAAGCAGGCCTCTTCTCACCATGATGACAGGTACCACCCCTCAGTTTTGCTGAGTCTCATGACTGTGAATGCTACCACTGCTGTACCCTATTACTCTGAGCACAGACTATTTCCCTAACATACACAGGGTCCTGGGCTCCAAACTTCACCACCACAGAAAACAAACAAAACTATGACTTTTTAAAACAATTTTCTCTTTTACGTGGCAGGGTTGCTCTCACTTGCAATCCTCGTTCTTAGAAGGTTGCGGCAGAAAGACCAGAAGTTGGAGGCCAGCCTTTCTACACTGTGACCTCTAGGTCAGCTTAGGCTGAAGAATGAGACCACATCTCCAAACCACACAATAAATATTAAAATAACCTGGGTTGTCCTGGGCCCGATAAAGAACCAAATATATTTATCAAATTACTCCTAGTTTCCAAGCTATATGTAGCTTGCCTAGCATATCCAATCTGTCAATTACCAAATTCCTTTCAAATGTTCTTTTCAGACACTTTTTGTGCTTATTTCAGTATGAAGCAATGACTTTCAATCCTACCATGTATCCTACTATGTTATCTGTCAAGAGTAAAATATATCAGGCTTTTAAAGAATTTCCTTACATTGTAGGTAACAGTATTTGAAAATTATACATGAATAGAAAGTTCTACATGAAGATGTGCTAGTATTTAGGTTCTCTTCTTGCTCAACTAGGTCCATCCTAAATGCCTGAGTTCATCATCAGCTTGTCATGACATCTGGAGCCCTCAGTGAGTGTTGAGTTGATGTTACTGCAAGTATTTCAGGTCTAAATTCTAACCATAATGAAACTTCAAGAGGAAAACTTACAATTTGCTTTATTCCAGTTGGAATATTGATCCATGTAAAAACACAACTCTCATCTCAAAGGGGAATTAGAAAGAGTTTATTCAGAAACAAGTGACTATGCCCTGGGAACATAGACTTAAGTTACTCCAAATTCTATGTTTTAACGTGGTAATAGTTTGGTAGAATTTTTATAGTAACAGAATAAAGTCATAAATCAAGATATATTCCAAACTCACTGGTGAAAACATTTAGCAGACCGGTTTTGACAAAGCAGGAGAAAGAGTTATATGCATCTGACAGCAATCCTAGACCTTTGGTTGATTGGAAACTGATACACTGAACATTCCAAATGATTTATCTAATGGTTATAAAGATGTTAACTCAGGTACCAAGAAGGACAATAAGTGACTATCAAGGGAACTGAAGATGCCCTAAGATAGTTTGGCTCTAGACTTGCAACATCTCAAACTTTCTAAGACAATTAAAGTTCTAATAAGTTGATTATCCTTCAAGAAATGCAACAGGGGTGCTGTTCTTTTTAGAAAGTTTTGTTGGCCCATATTTCTCTTCATTTTATGAGCATTATAAAATGAAGATATATACTCAAAGAAACGTAAAGGGTTTTGGTGTCCTTTTAGATAAAAATAGTTGGTGAAAACTATTATTTTATTTTAAAATTTCCTCCTTTCCCATTTTCCTGGATTTTATTTTGAATAACAAAAGTTCAAACTGAACAGAGCTACTACTTTGAAATAGTGTTTTTTAAATCTTCATGCCTACTTTTTTATATTCATTTACTCAATATATTGCATCATTTTCTTTTGTTCACATTGGGTTGGCTTTTCCTGGAGAAACATGAGTCTATTTACCATAGATGGGGCACTGATGACACACTAAAGCAATGATTCACCCAAGTTCAACTTGGTGAACTTTTGAGTTTGTTGAGGTTACTCATACAGCATAGGTGAAGAGTTACTTACAGACATATGGATAACCCCCAAAGAGTTAGGTCACTTCAAATGTCCCACCTAATTGTAGATGAGAATCTCATAAAACCCTCCTATTTTAGTTCACTTTCTACTTCCTGCATACTCTATCATCTCCCAATATCTACTTGCTGTGGGATTATGGCAGAAGAGAGATATAGCCCAAACCACAGTGAAGATCTAGCAGAGAATGGCCATAGCTGCATTATCATGACCATAAATCTCTCTCTGTATTGTCTTGCTCTGGTAGTTGCCATGGCTACCAATACACAGAAATCTCTAGTGTAAAGGTGATCATTTTATAGTTGGAGGGGAAAGTCTTATTATAAAAATCAGCTCCATTACTAAACCTTTCTGGTATGCTTTGCCTGACAGAGCTGCCTTCCTGTTCTACATCTGATGTTTAATAGACGTGAAACCCAATGCAAGCTGCCAAGCTCTAATAAGTGTGTTTTCCTCATTTAAAAGGCAGTAGTAACTGGATGTAGATTTCTCCTGAGAGACACAGCCAGAATATACCAAATACAGAGGCGAATGCCAGCAGCAAACCACTGAACTGAGAATAGGACCCCCGTTGAAGGAATCAGAGAAAGAACTGGAAGAGCTTGAAGGGGCTCGAGACCCCATATGAACAACAATGCCAAGCAACCAGAGCTTCCAGGGACTAAGCCACTACCTAAAGACTATACATGGACTGACCCTGAACTCTGACCTCATAGGTAGCAATGAATATCCTAGTAAGAGCACCAGTGGAAGGGGAAGCCCTGGGTCCTGCTAAGACTGAACCCCCAGTGAACTAGATTGTTGGGGGGAGGGCGGCAATGGGGGGAGGATGGGGAGGGGAACACCCATAAAGAAGGGGAGGGGGAGGGATTAGGGGGATGTTTGCCTGGAAACCGGGAAAGGGAATAACACTCGAAATGTAAATAAGAAATACTCAAGTTAATAAAAAAAAAAAAGAAAGAAAATGGCAAAAAAAAAAAAAGGCAGTAGTAAGAATGGGGAGGTGACTCATTGTGTAAGAGCTCTTGATGCACAAGCATTAGGACCTCAGGTTGGGTTCCCAGGACCCATGTAAAACCAGGCATGGCTCTCCTCATCTGTAACCCAGCACTAGCATGGCAGGGTACAGGATGGAGAATCCCTGTGGCTTGTAGGCCATCCATCCAGAGTAGCCAAAAACAACAAATCCCAGGTTCATTCCAAGATCCTCTCTCAAGGGGATAAGAGAAAAAGTGGACAAGCACCCAATGCACTCCTATGACCTATGCACTTGTACAAATATCTCCCTCTCTCTCTCTCTCTCTCTCTCTTTCTCTCTCTCTCTCTCTCTCTCTCTCTCTCTCTCTCTCTCTCTCCTTGAGGGAGAGAGAGAGACAGACAGAGACAGAGACACAGAGACAGAGAGACACAGAGACAGAGAGAGACAGAGAGAGACACAGAGACACAGAGAGAGAATAAACAAAGCAGTTCTCCGTTGGAGATTATTTTGTGAAATTTGGAAGTAACACATGAAAGATCTGATACAGAATGAGTATTCAATAAGCTCAACAAGCATTACTTTTTTAATATCAGCTTGTCTAAAGGAGGAGGAGGAGGAAGAGGAGGAGGAGGGGGATGCATTGTTGCTGAAGAAATGGTTCTGTGATAAGAGCACTTACAGCTGTTGCAGAGGAGCCAGACTCGGTCCAGCCCCAAAATCATGTGGCTATGACTCCCTGCAACCCCACTGCAGGCGCTCAGACACCCTCTTATGACTGCTGTAGACACCCATACACATGTGCTACACATACATTCTTTCACACACAGATAACAATAAAGTAAAAAAGGTAGAATCTGTCTTTAAGTGTGAATGTAAATACAATCTCTAGTAAATGAGATTACTAGAAGTAATCTCATCATTAATTTTTCCAAAGATTTTTTTAAATGCCAGTGAACAGTTTCTGGAGTCATCCTCCATACCCAAAGTTATAAAAATTAGTCTGACCTCTCAAAACAATGAGATTTTCTGAATTTATTGTTTACAATGAAATAAGACAAGAAGAATACCAAGCAATTTTAAGTATTTCTTTCTAAGTGTACCACTAATTATGATTATTGAGCAAAGTTTTTTCTTCCATGTACACATTCACATCTTAAAAGAAATCTTTCAAACCCTTGCTAATCAAACAGAAGTTCTCAGCATTCTCTTTTTAAACAGACCTTTCTGGAAAGGGCTTGCATCCTTCTATAACAATTAATTTACTCTGGAGCTCCCTTGGTGAATAGCTTTCTCCACATTGTTAATTAGGAGCATGCCTCAGACATACCAAAAACATGATAAGCAACCTGCCTTGAAATCTTCAAGTTTTTAAAGCTTGGTCTTGCTTTAAAATGTCTGGAAGTTCTAAGTCTATTATAAACGAAGCCGTCTGACTCCACACACGCCACATTCAGTCAGCATAAAGGTAATCACACTTCCAGGCTGAATTACAGATTTATATTGGTGTATCTTCTTACAGTCTAAGAACAGCATTTAACATGAGTCTCTTTCTACTAAGCAGTCGAGACTGTTGCACTGTGCTCTGTTGAAACTCTGATCTATGAGAATGCCTGTCAGGCCAGTAAGATCAAAGATTTATGGAGGCATTCAAGGTTCTTCCAATGAACCCTCTGACTCCTGGTCCACAATGTGAAATATTGAAAACATAAGACCAAGCATCAGGATTGATGACTTAATTAAAAAAACAATATTTTATGTTATTATATGCTTTATATCATGAATATGTATTTTACTTATGAATTTTCTGCTTATTTAGGAATTATCTCAATAAGATATTGTCTCTTAAGGCAGTAGCTTGGTGCCTGTGCCTTTGGCAGTAATTGCAAAGATATTTAGCCTTCTGAAATTTGTTATCTAACATTTTAGCAACATATGAATAGAGAATTTTGCCTGGTATTAATCTCTGCAGGAGGGTCTGACCATGTGTCTAATACTAAACCAGTTAAATGTAGGTGGGAATTCAGTGTAGGGCTATCTGCAGGAAACCTCTTCAATGGAAAGTGCTGAGACAGAAACACATATTTGCCTTTCTACATTTCCTGATCTCAGAATATAAAAAGGATGAGCTGAAAGATGAAGGTAAACAACTAAAATGGTAGACCATAGTCTCAGCAAGAGCCCAGTCTGCTGAACATGAAGATACAATGTGACCCAAAAAGACAGAAGCAAGTGCCTGTCTTGTTCTAGCTATGTGATTTGTGAGCTTTTCTTTTCCATGCATGGCCCACAATCATACCACCTATCATGTTCCTGGGCCACTTCAGCAGTTACATTAATGAGTAGCACAGAGAAATGAAACAGACAAGAAAGCAAAAATAATGGCAGCAAGAGACATGAGCCTGATATCCAAACAGCTATTTTAACCCTTGTCTTCTCACAGCCATCTTTTAACCCTATTCATCCCACAACTAGCATACTTCACTTCATACATTTATTCTTGCTGATGGACAAGTAAAAAAAAAAAGAAAGAAAGAAAAAACCCTAAGCATTTTCTTCCTACAAACTTTCTGCATGCCTATAAAACAAAATTACTAATATTTCAAACCTGACCATTTCTTGGTAAGGTTAAATTTCTCCCTTTCAAGCGATACTGTTTCACATCTAATTAGCTAATTACAGATTTTTTAAAATTACAAAAAATCTTACAAAGCAATAATGAAATTTATGGATACTAAGGAGTGAAATGGATACTAGATTAATCTAATTCTGTGATTATTTTTCAGTCACTTTGCGTTTCATTTGTCTAGCCATTTGAGACATGAATTTTTTTAAATGCAATGTGACACTTGTACTATCATATTTCAAATGAGAGAACAATTTAACATTTTTTCTTTATTAAAATATTATGCCATTTTCCAGACTCACCAGTGTTGCTAGATTTAATGCAGTCTCTTGACTTGTTTTCTACTATATTTAGCTCTTTCTGAGCTTGATTTCCTATTAAGTGCCTTCCTAGGGGTGGCTGGACCATACTGACTTGCCATCCTCCCCAGAAGTCAGACCTCTTTACACCATTAGTGATTGACCAGCATTCATCCCCAACCTAGGGTAATGCCTTTGCCTAACCCACCCCTACTTCTGTGCTCTCTGGCACCACAATAGTGGTATTAATAACTGCATACACTGTAAGCCAGACATAGCTCTGGGCACTTTACATAAATAGCTTACTAAAATCTTTAAGGATATCCTATGCACAAAGTAAATCATGGCTCAGAGAATGTTAGCAATTTCCCCCAGGCCACAGTTAGTTAAGCATCAGAGTCAGTGGATGAAGCTAAGGACTGAAACTAAGATACTAAAGATTTATTAGTATAAATCTGAAAGAAACCATAGAAATCTCAGTAAATTGGATTTCTTTATATCTTACTTGATACCTGAGATCTGTTGACTTGGGTGGGTCCCCTTAGACTAGTCCTTGACCAACTATTCTCACATGTATTCCACAATTCCCTTCACCTTCTCATCTACTCTTAAATCTCTTTGAATCTCTTTACTTATATTAACCTAGCTTGCATAACATAGACCTGACTCTGTATGCAAAACCTTTAGAATATGTCTTTAGCATGTTACATCTAGGAAGGTGAGCTGGAGAATTAAAGATAGGGATGGAAATAGAAATAAAACAACAAAGTCCTTTCATATAAGTACCAGGCCCCAGTACTTTTTATCGAGCAATCAATCATTATTATTCAAATCAATTAATTATTAGTACCTATATTTCCTCACTAGGAACAGCATATTGAACTTCTTGCTCCTGTGTAAATATAATTTGGCAACCATTGATCACCTTTACCCCATCTTTCTTTCACCAGTTTTCTTGACTATGGGCATAGTCCCCAAAGATGAGCCAGTCCCATGTGCCTAGGTCCTGGCTGAAGCCAACAATGCTTTCATTGTGCTATACCCTAGAGCTATAACTCACCAACATCAGCATGGCCATGGGGAAGAACTGACACCCACATTGCTGTGGGCTGCCTAGTGCTGAGGTAGACTGTGGGCCAAAACCATTGCAACCAAGTGCAAGTACAAGCTGAATAGATGAGACTATGCCTGTAAGTGTTAACTGCTGGAGCTGTTCGAGAGGCAGAAATGAAGACAAGAGTTATGAAGACCCGACAGTGCATGGTTTCACCATTCAGCACTAAGTTCTGTAAAGAAACTGGTTCATTCTATCCTGATTTCCTCCCAGCACATGGGATCTTGTCCACACTGTGCTCTCTAAGCTTGGGATTTTTTTTGTTTGCTTGTTTGTTTTATTTTTTATTTTTTTATTTTTTTGGTGACTTAGGTCATAGCTGGCTCTCACAGAAGTAAAACTCCTGCTCCATTTCTTGAAAGCATACTAAGCTATATGCTATAACTCTTGATGATGGCAGTAAAGTCCCTTCCTCTTGGGCCTAGAAGGCTGCCTGGTACCTGGGATGTTCTACAGCATCAGCACTGACCAGGCAATAATCATGCTGCTCAGGATTAAGGAACAGAGGCGTGGAAACAGTCTCTTGACACCAGAGCTGACACTGAGCTATGTTGCACCTAATTCTCACTTCCAGAGGTAGTTGCAAGTATCAGGAAGAGAGTAAGCATCTCTCAGGAATGCTCTAGGCCTCAAATGAATGATAGACCCAAACTTTAGTTTGTGCCAGCCATACTCACATGTGATGTCAGTTACTGTGAGATGATCCACAAGTGCTGTCTGTGAGTTCTAGGTTGTCAACCAAATCTTGAATTTGGTGTCTTTTAGGTGTTGAGTCTCACTGTGGCAACCCAAGAATTGGACTCAGAAAAAGTCTCATGCTAGTCTATGTGCCATAATTTCCCACAGGTAGGTTCCCACTCCCAGTTATGCTCTTAAAAGTCAAGAGGGTGGTAGGTGGCCATAATCACCACTTCTACTAGTTTCCTTCACACCACACACTTACCTGGTGGCAGGAGTCCTTAGGCCTTGCCTAGCACTAGGTCCCATCATCAAAGATTTGACCCTGGGTGTTAAATCCAAACCCTCAACTTTGCTCATTCTCTCCCTAAAGCCATAGTCATCTTTAAAAGCCAGGCTTCTTGTAGTTGGAAGAGAGATGAGAAAGGTCCTTCCTTCCTGCTTTCTTAAACACACATTTATTTCTCAATACTAAATTCAGGCACTGCAGGCACTCACCTGGTTTCCTTAGCTCTCTCTCATGTGTGAAGTTTGTTGCACAAATAGCTGTTAGGCTTGGTAGATCCTGTAGGAAGGTCACAAGAGAAGATCTATGAGCTGCCATCTTCCTCTGCTGTCAACAAATTCTAAATACCAAGTAAAAGGTAGCATCGTCTTTGCGCCCTCAGACATAAGCTGAGTCATTCTCACTGGAAGATCCTATTAAACTTGGAATAGGCATTTGATCTCCTAAGGGCTATGCAGAAGTTTTAAAATGGCAAATGCTAATTTTATTTTTAAGAGCATCTGTTTCTGAGATGATCAAAATATTTTACAGTGGTTATATTCCACTTCTATTTCACCGAGGGTTCCCAACAGGACTTATTAGAAAAAGCAAGATAATAAAAAACAGAGATGCAGCTCATTTTCTTATGAGGTAACATCCCAATAAAATTATCATAAATTGAAAATATGATCAATGGAAAGCTCATTTAATACACCTAATCCATAGAACCTCAGAGCTCAGAACACACTGCTAGAGTCAGTGATGCCTTGTCATCAGCTGAGTGGGAGATGTTGCTTGCTGCTACCTCCTAGCATCAGAAGAATGTCACAGCACAGGCTAAAAGAACAATACCCAAAGTATGATTAACATTGAATTTGTATTGACTTTGCTAGGTTTAGAGTTGAAAACTCATATATTAAAATCTGTCATAAGCCAGCAATCATTCATTGATGAAAATTCTAAGGAAAAGAGAGAAAAAGAAGCTGAAAGGATTAAGGAAAACACAGTGACAGTTTTTTACATAATTAATGACTGGAATTAATGACTATGACTCTCAGTACCTCAAACAATGGTACGATGGATTACAATGTGCATGTGAACACATACACTTTTCTAGACATATAATAAACTACTAAAAATAGAAACAAAAGAAAATCCTAAAGCTTCATGGAGCTGTAGCAGGTAATGGTACACTAAAGACATTCAGTATATATAAAGGAAGATGTATAATACAACATTATAAGGAATATATATATACCAAAAAAAGACATTTTTATACAATGGAAGTTTAAAAGTCCTTACAGAACAGTCATTGTGGCAATTTGGTGATTTCAGCAGTTTGGAGGCCAAGGAACTAAATTTAAGTCTGGCTTAGTCAATAGACTAGAGCATAGATACAAAACAAAATTACAGATAAAATATAAAATGTGCAACTAAATTTATAAATTTTTCTCTTTTTTGAGGAATATGACTTTTCACAGGTATATTACTAAGCACGTTTTTATTTAAAATTGTTTTTCATATAATATATTCTGCCCAAGTGTTCCCACCTCTCATCAGTTCATCTCTACACACAGTTTGTATACATTTCAACCGATACAAAACAAAGGTGTGAATTGTATACAAACCACTCCTCATGAAGGCAAATGCAAATATCTCAACTAATTAATAAGTCCAGTCCCAAGCATATAACATAACATATCATGACTATGTAGCTTAACCCCAAGATGTAAGACTTTTCCCACAATCAATATTATCCACCAATAAAAAAATTCTATAATTTCGTCAATAAATACAGAACATACTTTTGAAGAAGTACATCATTTGTGTAATAATCTCCCAATGAATAAGAAACTATTTAGCTTGTTATATTCATAAGCTGCTCTTAAATAACAATACTTAGAGATGTTAAGTGCTAGTGTGATAATCCTTTACTCCTCTCCCACTCCGAGATCAAAACTAAGAAAGGATATTTGCTGCAACTATTCCTATTCATAGAAGTGGAGGTCCCAACCAGTTTTAATAAGTAAAAACAAATAAGGCATACAAATGTGAAAAGGTTAATCAAAACCATCTTTATACACAGAAAATAATATTGTCTATTTAGGGATTCCAAATATGCTAGCAAAAAGTATATGGTAACAATTGAAAATTGACAAAGCAATAATCAAAATTAGTTTGAATGAAACAATTAGACACACATCTAACAAAATTGCATATAACGTCTGTACCATGGGTGTACAAAACATTGCTGAAAGAATAAAATGATCCCAGATTAATGAAGAGATGTGGGGAGATGGCTCAGTGGATAGAGCACTTGCCATATCAGGGTAAGATAGCAAGGCAAGAACCTAAACCAACTAGTCACATGACTGAAGAGTCATGAGGAGAAAGAGAATAAAAGTATGCATGCTGAGTGCTCAGCTGGCTTCAGAGCCCCAGCACAAAGAATGGTATTACCTACTTTCAGACTGGGTCTTCCCACATTTCCATGCCCTGTGGATATATCCACAGACCAACATGATATGTGCAATTCCAAGTCGAGTCTTTGCTGGACTACAGATCCATGGTTACAGTGAGATGGGAGGCAGAGACAGAATCCCCAGAAATTCAGGGGCCAGCTAGCCTGGCATATGTAGCAGTGAATAAGAAGAGGCCCTGACTAAACAAAATTGAAAACAAGGACCTACTGCCAGGGTTGTGCACTGAACTCCACACATGCATTTATGCTCGCATACATGAACACGTATAAAAACATGTACACAGAAACACACACAAACCATATAAAGATGTGAAAAATAAAATTTAAATAAATGGCAATATATACCACAAGACTTGATATGTTTATATGTGCTCAATGTACTCTAGTTGTCTTTCTGAACCTATCTAGAGATAAAATAGGATTCTAATAAAAATCTGATAGTATCTCTAAAATAAAAAGATCAGGCTGGCCTAGAACTGACAAGGATCCTCTTGTCTTTGTCTGCCAGGGATTAAAGGTGTGTGTCACCATGCCTAGTCACTCACTCTAGTATTATTCTGTATACTTTATTTATATGGAAATGTTTAACGACACCCTTCATTATAGATCCAAATAATATAAAGTACCTCGGTGTGACTTAAACCAAGCAAGTAAAAGATCTGTACAATAAGAACTTCAAGACACTGAAGAAAGAAATTGAAGAAGACCTCAGAAGATGGAAAGATCTCCCATGCTCATGGATTGGCAGGATTAATATAGTAAAAATGGCCATTTTACCAAAAGCTATCTACAGATTCAATGCAATCCCCATCAAAATACCAATCCAATTCTTCAAAGAGTTAGACAGAACAATTTGCAAATTCATCTGGAATAACAAAAAACCCAGGATAGCTAAAACTATCCTCAACAATAAAAGGACTTCAGGGGGAATCACTATCCCTGAACTCAAGCAGTATTACAGAGCAATAGTGATAAAAACTGTATGGTATTGGTACAGAGACAGACAGATAGACCAATGGAACAGAATTGAAGACCCAGAAATGAACCCACACACCTATGGGAACTTGATTTTTGACAAAGGAGCCAAAACCATCCAATGGAAAAAAGAGCATTTTCAGCAAATGGTGCTGGTTCAACTGGAGGTCAGCATGTAGAAGAATGCAGATCGATCTATTCTTATCACCCTGTACAAAGCTTAAGTCCAAGTGGATAAAGAACCTCCACATCAAACCACATACACTCAAACTAATAGAAGAAAAACTAGGGAAGCATCTGGAACACATGGGCACTGGAAAAAATTTCCTGAACAAAACACCAATGGCTTATGCTCTAAGATCAAGAATCGACAAATGGGATCTCATAAAACTGCAAAGCTTCTGTAAGGCAAAGGACACTGTGGTTAGGACAAAACGGCAACCAACAGATTGGGAAAAGATCTTTACCAATCCTACAACAGATAGAGGCCTTATATCCAAAATATACAAAGAACTCAAGAAGTTAGACCGCAGGGAAACAAATAACCCTATTAAAAAATGGGTTCAGAGCTAAACAAAGAATTCACAACTGAGGAATGCCGAATGCCTGAGAAACACCTAAAGAAATGTTCAACATCTTTAGTCATAAGGGAAATGCAAATCAAAACAACCCTGAGATTTCACCTCACACCAGTGAGAATGGCTAAGATCAAAAACTCAGGTAACAGCAAATGCTGGTGAGGATGCGGAGAAAGAGGAACACTCCTCCATTGTTGGTGGGATTGCAAACTGGTAAAACCATTCTGGAAATCAATCTGGAGGTTCCTCAGAAAATTGGACATTGAACTGCCTGAGGATCCAGCTATACCTCTCTTGGGCATATACCCAAAAGATGCTCCAACATATAAAAAAGACACGTGCTCCACTATGTTCATAGCAGCCTTATTTATAATAGCCAGAAGCTGGAAAGAACCCAGATGCCCTTCAACAGAGGAATGGATACAGAAAATGTGGTACATCTACACAATGGAATATTACTCAGTTATCAAAAACAATGACTTTATGAAATTCGTAGGCAAATGGATGGAACTGGAAAATATCATCCTGAGTGAGGTAACCCAATCACAGAAAAACACACATGGTATGCACTCATTGATAAGTGGCTATTAGCCCAAATGCTTGAATTACCCTAGATGCCTAGAACAAATGAAACTCAAGACAGATGATCAAAATGTGAATGCTTCACTCCTTCTTTAAAAGGGGAACAAGAATACTCTTGGCAGGGAATAGAGAGGCAAAGATTAAAACAGACACAGAAGGAACACCCATTCAGAGCCTGCCCCACATGTGGCCCATACATATACAGCCATCCAATTAGACAAGATGGATGAAGCAGAGAAGTGCAGGCGGACAGGAGCCGGATGTAGATCGCTCCTGAGAGACACAGCCAGAATACAGCAAATACAGAGGCGAATGCCAGCAGCAAACTACTGAACTGAGAACAGGACCCCTGTTGAAGGAATCAGAGAAAGAACTGGAAGAGCTTGAAGGGGCTCGAGACCCCATATGTACAACAATGCCAAGCAACCAGAGCTTCCAGGGACTAAGCCACTACCCAAAGACTATACATGGACTGACCCTGGACTCTGACCTCATAGGTAGCAATGAATATTCTAGTAAGATCACCAGTGGAAGGGGAAGGCTTTGGTCCTGCTAAGACTGAACCCCCAGTGAACGTGATTGTTGGGGGGAGGGGGGCAATGGGGGGAGGATGGGGAAGAGAACACCCATAAAGAAGGGGAGGGATTAGGGGGATGTTTGCCCGGAAACCGGGAAAGGGAACAACACTCGAAATGTAAATAAGAAATAAGAAACACTCAAGTTAATAATAAAAAAAGGAAATGTTTAATTTTATAAGATAATTCTAGTCATTGGAAAATTATTGATGGTGGAAAAATACGTATGAAAAATAAATAACTGAAAGACTCTGACACCATTCTCCCCACGAGTTATGAACAAAGTCACTGATGTAAACCAGATGCTCTGTATAGCATAATAATCTTTGATTAGTGTGCATAAAACAGCTAGTATTGTGGAATTCAGTCAGTGGGATTCAACAATACAAATACATGATGGTTACTTTCTTGGCTTTTACTTCTCATGCACATTTCTACTTAAATGAAGTAGGCCCTTAATTATTACTTTTCTTCACATTTAACACCATAAGTATGCAAATTTGGGTGAATCAATTGTGGATTTTTTCCCTAAAAATGGCAACACTGAATTTATACTAGATCTAGAAATGAAATATTCTTGTTCTTAAACTTCTGTCATTTGTGACAACAGGATGAACTGCAGATTGTTGTATTACTGACATAAGTTAGGCACAGAAAGGCAAATATGGAATCTTAGTTGATCTCATAGAAACTGAGAGTAGAATGATGGCTACTGATGCTGGTGACAGGAAGTAGAGAGAGTTGGGGAGAGCTGATACTAAGTTGACACCAAAAAAAATTGTTAATGTTTGAATAATTACAGATGTTTATCTTGATTTGAACATTAACGTTATTCAATGTATACATATATAGAAACATATTACCTCATAAATGTGAACAACTTTATGTGTTTTGCATTGGTAAATAAGAGATCTTTCTATTAGAAAAAATAATAGCCTTCTAAGACCTAAGGAAGTCTCTGGATCCTACCGACATCTACCAGGAGAAATTCACATTAAAAAGAGAAAACACTGAGAGAAAAGTTCATAATATAATGTCACACTGGCCTATGAGGAACTACTACCACATTCGCATACTTCAGACTCATAAACGGTTCACATCTTTTGTCTATTCTTCATCGTTCACTAAAAATGAAAGTCTTTCCTCTACTTTCCATCTCCTTAGTGATGGGATTAAAAATGCCACTTACTAGAGTTTACAAATCACATGGTAAAATTTCTGAGGACTTAATGGAGCTTTGCAAGTTGTACCTTCCCCAGAGGATATGGCCTGGCTCTGGAATAGGTAAATAAATATTATTAAGCCTATTGGAGTTCTCTCATCAATAAATGAACAGGATAAAAATGAGGATTTATGATTGAGTTTAAGAATCAAAGCCTGGAGAGGGAGCCATCTAAATTAGGTCGGAATGCAATTGAGTTTAAGAATCAAAGCCTGGAGAGGGAGCCATCTAAATTAGGTCGGAATGCAGTGATACACTCAGGTGTGTCATCCTCCATTCAACATTAGCAGCCGAAGAACTAAATGGAGTTCTGGTAGGAGTTGTTTGGTTGACACCGTTGTTCTTCCTATCACCATAGGAGACCCTTTTTCAGTTCCTTCAGTCTTTTCTCTAACTCCTCCATTGAGGACTAAGCCACCAACCAATGAGTACACATGGAGAGACCCATGACTCCAGCCATGTATGTAGCAGAGGATGGCATTGTCCAGCATCAATAGGAGGAAAAGCCTTTGGTCCTGTGAAGGCTCATTTCCCCAATGTAGGGTTATGCCAGGTCGTTGAGGTTGGAGTGGCTGACTGGGAATGGGAGCATCCTCATAGAAGCCAAGGGAGGTGGAAAGGGTATGAGAGAGGGGGAAAAGGGGATAGAATTTGAAATGTAAATACATAAAATATCCAAGAAAAATAAAATTTAAGAAAAGCAAAAAACAGAACTAAATAAAGCATTCCCGATGCATACCTATTTGTAGTAATACTAAAATCCGCAGCAAATACCTCAGGTTCAATAGGTAGCAAGGACCAACCTGAAACTCTGGAGTTTATATACTTTACTTACTCTTAAAAAGAAACTTTACTTACTCTTAAAGAAACGAGTACTTTAAAATATTTGACTTTCAAATAACTGGTAACATTAAGCATAATCTAACAAAGAAACATTTAAAATATTGAGGATTAATTTTAGAAGGCTTCCTTATGAATTCTCATCAGCAAAGTGATTTCCATGTTATAAAGTTGATTAGACTTTTAATATTTATGCTAATGAGAAAAGTCATAAATTATTTACTATTGTTAATTTGTGAACTAAAACAATAAGTGGCAATGGTATAACATAAAGTTTAAGTATAACAGGTATTTATTTATGTAGTTTTTGGCCCCAAAAGTAGTTTTATATTTTACATTAATCTAAATTAAAACATTAAGAGCACTGCCCAGTTATTTGTAACTTTGAAGAGAAAAAACACAGCAATTAAACACACATTGGGAAAAGCATAATTAAATGTCAGGAGTCCCCCAAAGGATTCCTAATAGAAACTAACTTGTTCCCTGCCAAGTGTTTATCAGGTTCCTACAAGCTTAATTAAGGATGTGAATGACTAGAAAGGGAAAGAAATAACACAGTGGCAGATACCTAGGAATGGTCCTGACCGTAATGTGACTATACAAAGATGGTTCCACCATGGCAAAGCAATTGAACCCTCTAAAGGCAGCATTCTGACCAAAGAAAAAGGCCAGGGTAACCATCATCCCACAACCCAGTTTGCTCCTTTTTAAAATCATCTATTAAAATGCACACTACTCAGTAAGGCCACACATTAAAGCTTCATCAGCAAACTAAAAACTCACAAAAAACCCTCTGAGGAGGAAAGGATAAGGGAGCTAGTTTTACTAGGGGAATTGGGCCTCTCCGTCCTGCCTGGCCAGGTTTTTCATGGTAACACAGTCCCCCTGGAACACAACAGGTTTGGTAGACACCACCAGTACACCCTAAGCAGAGCAGTTGCCAAGAATTATCAATAATACCTATTAAACATGTGCACAATGCTGAATGTGCTTGCTGATCTTATTCTGCCTTGGTTTCTATATTCCTAAGATAAATATTCTTTGCTTCTTTGCTTTTTCATCAACTCAAGGAAAGCGAACTGAGATATAACTATTAGACAAATGCTTCTTCCTTTGACTTTAGTTGAACCAGATGGTGGCCACAAACTAGATACTCAGCAAAACTGAAGATGTTGTAAATGAAAATTTTGGTATCAAAAGAGAGCTAAGAAGTTTTTGAATGACCACTACGTACCAAGTACTTTCCCTAAGCAGTTTCCAATCAGGCATGTCTAACCTGTTACATATGTGCCCACATATGTCCCAGAATAGCTATGAATGGAACCCAAAATATTTGCAGGAGACAATGACATAAAACTGTCTCATAAGATTTGCCATCCGCATGTCAGTGACTCCTTTGACCTCAAGAGCAATCACATGAGGAATCTGTACTGTTTCTGCTTTACAAATGAGGGCAAGAAGGGTCAGACATACTGTACATTCCCAGGCCAGATTATCAAGGCTCTTCTCAGATGAGAGATGGGAGAGTGAATGCTCGCACTCAGTTGAAAAGGGCTTTTACTTCAGCTTGTTTCCAAACTAACAAGAAAAATTGTATATTGTGTGATAGTTATATTCTTAGAGTATTGATGATTGGAAAATATTTCTCTTAGGTCCCTGTTTCTTCACAAAGTCTCACAGGATGTTCCACAACTCTAAAGCCAGGCAAATGGTCCACAGTTGTGTAAGCTTCCGACCTGACCATAGGCTATCACAAGTGGGATATCTGCCTACATCATGGTCAGCTAAAAGAAGTGGAGAAAGACAAGCTGGTGGCACAGGTGCCCAATAAAGGAGCACAACTACTAGCACCAGGCATTTAGAGTTCAAACTCTGGTTCGTGTGCTTTTGCGGTAAGAACCTGTGCAAATTGCTTTCTTTGGAGTTCCAAGCCCACAGGAAACAATGACAAAATGCTTGCTTTGATCTCAGGCATCATTGTTGTCATCATTTCTCTCTCCAGTCTAGGGTCTGAGCTTTCCTGATAATGCCACCTCCTGCTTTTCTGATATTGACCTGTGTCCATCTAGATAGTGATATGTCTGCCGTATGGCAGGCTTGTCACCTGCTGCTTTCTTATTATTATTCTTGATCTTGTTCTTTTGTTTTTATTCTTATTCTTTTTTGAGACAGGGTGTCAGAGAGTACTTCTGCCTGTCCTGGAACTTACTATGTAGATCAGGCTGGCCTAGAACTCACTCTGTAGACCAAGTCAGCCTTGAAAATTGGACAAATGAGGAAAAGAGGCCAAGAAAAACAAGTATATAAACAGGTGCATAAAGAGTCTACCTAAAAGCGTCTTTGTGTTTCTGCCTTATGCCCTCCCATGCTCCTGATTCTTCCTGATGTAAGAAAAAATTCCCCTAACTCTTCAGTGGCTGTCCCTTCTGCTATATACTGTCATTAATTATAAGATCTCAAGAAATCTATGCTAGGGAATAGTCGTAGGAAAGAAAGGAAATAATATGTTCCCCTGTTTCACCATCCCCATTGGCCACATGAGAAGCCCTACAATTTTAAAGGTTTATCTTTGAGACAAGTAATACACTGTCTTTGCCATTGGATGTTGAAGGTGAAAGATACTGACTTTTTCAGCCACCAAGCCAGAAACGAGCTTCAGCTTATACACAGGAAAGGGATCTCAACATTCTTTTGGGCACTACTATTTAAATAAAAACAGTTCATGTAGAACAATGGTTATGGTTATATACTAAGATGCCTCTGAAGTATTTGCATCCTGTATCTGTTTATCCAATTCCTCTAGAACACCCTATATTACCCTCACCTGAACTCATCTATACCTACCTAAATCGAAGACTCTAGGATGACAGTTCTGAATCTTTTCATTTCTACATGATTGACAGCTCTAAAATTCATCATATCATCTTACCCGGACTCAAAACTATTCCTAATCTCCCTTTTAAAAAGGAAGAAGGAAAAAAAAAGATAGCCAGCCACTCTACCAGAAGGCCCTGCAGTGTGTCAGTCCTCTCTTCTTCCTTCAGGCCACTCCTTTTTATTTGTTCTATCACATCTTTGCTCTAATTAGCTCTTTCTTTTGTCCCTCACAACTGTCTTATGCCAATGTCTCACTTGCAGAATGTTGTTGTGGTAAATATTAAAAACGAGAACCTTTTATCCCATGCTAGCACCAGCACCAGTAGGGCCACATGGCACTGTGGGATATCTTGCTCTCTCTCTAGTGCAAGCACCCATGGGGCCACATGGCACTTGGTTTCCTTTTGACCCGCTCTAGTGCCAGCACCTGTAGAGCCACATGACACTGCAGGGTATCCTAATCTCAACAGCTCCACACCGGCCCCCAAGGTGGTCGGTGAGCCATTCCAGCATGGCACCTTGCTAAGCTGCTGCTTTCACTCACAGTTCCCTTGGCGGGTTGTTACTACAGCAGGCGTACACATCCCAATTCCATGCCGGGCTTGGCACATCCCAACACCACACCGTCTCCTGGAACTCAATTCAGTCACCACATGAAAGAACACACCACACAATAACCTATGATCCAATTGATAAGATATAATTTATCCATCTAGACAGAACAAAATCCTATACATACCCACCCTATAAAAATATCCATAACAACCTATATCTATGGGTGGAAAAGAATCTTAACATCTGTCACCATGTTCTCCCAGCTCCTCTGCTTTCTCTGGCTCCTTCTCCTCTTTCTAAAACTTTGTTTCCGCCCATCCTTTCTTCTCGTCCAATGATAGGCCTCGTTCTATCCTGTACCTGCCTTCCTGCATAAAGACATTATCTTCAGAGTATAATAATAACTTTCTCTTTTTCTCTATGCTCCATCTTTATTCCATGTCAGTCTTTCTAAAAGATAAATCAGTAAAGCAAACTTGTCTGCATCACATCTAAAATAAAATCCCCAACTTTACAATGTCCTGAATGATCTTGAACTTTCCTTTCACCCTCATTTGCCACCATTTCCCTTCTCTCACATTTAGGGTACCCATTCTGAGTCTCTTATAATTGATTATAAGATATATTAATATGTCTTCACTCTTCAGTGTTTGCTGGAATACATCCCCACTGCCCTGGCTCTGCCAAACTGCTCTTTGGTATCCTTCAGGGTTCAGATCACTTATCTGTTTGTTCTGTGGTACCCAACAGAGGATAATGTCCTGGTGATGGAACAGCCCCAGTCTCGGTATTTTATAACCTGTAGGAGCTTCTGAATTTCTACAACTATAAAAAGCAATGGTTGGGTGGGAAGGAAAAGCCAAGGCAAATATCTGTCACATGGATAGGAAGGGCTCATTTACATACAGCTATTCTTACAGAGGAATGACTGGCAGTAACCCAGGAACCATCCCTGTAAGGGCCTTCTTGATGTTGCAGATGGGAGCCCTGAGAGTTACAAAAGCAGGCAGAGATCTCACTGCACCTGTGCAGTCTGTTGCCTCTCCAGCACTTAGACAGGTGGATGCCCTGCTGATCCTCTAGCCAAGGTCATGAGAGAAGGTTATTCCCAACTCTGACAGCCCATGAAGTCAGAGAACAATAAACTCAGGTATCTGAAAAGATGAACCTAATCTATGAACAATGGTTACCTCAAAGTCACCGAGCTTTGAGAGTCTGAATGTCCTCCATGCCCACTTACTACAGTTTTCACTCTGAAGAAACTCACCGGTCTTTCTTCCTCCACAGATCCCAGATCTTCTAAGATGGTAATGCACCTTAGAACATGTGGCTTTGTTAAAAGGTGAATTGATTCTTTTACACTTAGGTGTAGGTGGGGTGAAAGAAAGCATTTTAGATTGGGCATGTCCTCTCTGTGTTGAAGCCAATTGCTGAGCATGTTTGCTTTCCTATATAAAATTGTCACTGTCATGATACACCAGCTATGCTTGTTAAAACTCATGTCTGCTCCTAATATTCCACCTGTTGTTTTACTGCCTCTAAGTCATAGATATGGCTAAAATCTATAGACCTGTATAATGAAATAACTTCCCAGGAGACAAACACATTTCAGAATTTGTACTACCACACAGCATTCTCTTCAGGTTTTTGTTTTAATGAGAACTATAATTTAATTCTTCAAATTCCATGGGCTGTGTGAATTTTCTATAATACTTCAACAAATTTAGCAAAACCTGTGATCCCTTCCTTCAGTTGTAGTAAATGGATTTGAACTTAGAAGAATTTCATAGATGGAAGAAATAATTTTTTCAGAATTTGTATTTTTCCTCAAATACCAAGGCTTCTAATTTTTGAAAGCAAATAAGTACAAGAAAAGCATCAAATAGTATGACCCATGCATTTCTGCAGTTTAGCATTTAAAAAGAATAAAACTGCAGTTGATAGCATGAAGTGAATTCCCATTTATTCACATCTGTAAAATTACTACAGGTTATGAGAGTGGTAAGCTCATGTGCAGTCTATAAACTCACAGTCAATAATCCACCTCAGATATGAAGGAGGTATTCAGACCCAAGCATTCCAAAATAGAGACTAACAAAGCAGTGTTCAAACTCGCCGTGTTATTTTCCACAGTATTTTAGTAGCAATAGCACACACACACACACAAAAAAAATAGACACAGCATTTTTAAGATAAGTAGGTAGATTTTAACATAAGTAGGTAGATGATTGCCAAACAAAAAAATTACAACTTAAATAAAACTGACTAGTCTGCCAATAAGAAACCTATGTATGCTGCTTTTAATTAAAGCTAAGACCTGAAAACAAATATTCTCTCGTGGATTTGGAAGTATAGCACATATGTCACCATAACAGTAAAGGAGTCTGGATCTGTATTCCCCAATATCTTTCTGCTTGCAACATGGCAGTCTAGAAATTACTTCATTAAGCTTCACTGATTCAGTGAAAGCTCCCTCACCATGATTCTCTTTATAACTTCACAGTGATTATTTTTAAAAGAAATGAAACAAAATCATTATTTTTTTAGTAAAAAGCTAAGTGCATTAATTTGCAAGTCTCACTGGTATCTCCTTCAGAGCATCACAAGTAGCATAAATAGCATATGATGAGAACTGTCATAGTAACACCTGCACAGCCTTACTTAACTCTGTCTGTCCCATTCAGGGATAAAGTTGATAATATTATATTATATAATAACTAAAATATTATTGCCTGACTCTTGATCAAGGAAATTTCAAACCCTCTTATTTCTCTCAATTTAATACACTAAAGTCAACTCAATTACAATCAGGTCAGCTCACATTTTGCTAGCTAAGTTAAGCATAAAGGAAAATTAAATAGAAATCTAGATATCTATGTTGATGTAAATTTTCATTTTCTTCTCATTTGAAGGGGGAAACTCCTCTAAGGCAAATGAAGACTAGTAGCCCATTTATTTTTTTTATTTTTCTATTTTATTTTTTGCCATTGAACCAGACTTGTCAGCTCTTCATACATACATCATATTCCAGTACCAGTAGATTACAAACTAGAAACCAAAACGCCTCTTGGAGAAAAAGCTTACCTCTTCCATCAGTTACCTTCCCTTTCTACTTTCTCCATGGGTCACTGCAGCATGCGCTCCTGGCAAAGCATAGACACTGCTTCCAGAAAAGGTCCTACCTCCTGGCTCTTCCCTGTTTGAATCAACATATTTCTTACTGCATGGCCCTGGCTCCAGTCACATCTGTTCACACCTGTTCATACATATGTGTACGCACGTATGAAAACATAAGTGCCAATTCATACAATGCATAAATGTGTGGGGACCAAAGGTTAATGTTAGGTATCATCCTGTATTACTCTCTGTCTTTCTTGTGTATGTATGGTGTATGAATACACATGTTTACTTGTTAGCATATGTGTGCTCTGATGGGAGGAGCATCTGCATATGGGTGCACACATGTGCATGTAGAGGTCTGAAGTCAAGGGTTGGTGTCCTCTTCAATCACTTGCCACTTCATTTACCAAGGCAGGGTCTTTGACGGAGCCTAGATGTTGGTGATTCTATCTGGTGTGGCAAGCCAGCTTGAACCTGGGATCCCTATCTTTGCCTCTGGAATCCCAGGGTTACAAGGTGCCATGATACCTGCTCAGCCTTTACATGAACTTCTGTGGATCTGAACTCCTATCTCCGTGCCTGAATATCAAGCACTTTACCTATTGAGCAGATCTTCAGCATCATTCAAACCATTTTCTAACAAATTTCCTATTGTTTGAGGCTTGGATATGTATACAATTATATCTTTTACTAAGCTGACCATAGCTGAGACCTAACTAACCCTCTCTTTCCCAGAAGAACACCATAGACTTTCACTGAATGTGTTATGTTAGTGAGAGTTGTCTGTGGCAAGGACTGCCTAGATTTTGGTTGTTTTCTAATGTACTATAGGAGTTAAAAACTTCATTCCCATTCAGCCTAAGTCTCTATGAAAACAGCAGCACCATGGTTTCTTTTGCTGTTGGAAGCTTGTTTTGTGGTGTTCTGCATAGCTTAAGACTTGGAAACCTCCACATTAGTGAATACTCACTTTTTATTATGCTACTAGGCTGTGTACTTTCCTAATATACCAGTCCTGGAAAGGAACAAGTCCAAGAGGTGGAGAAAGGGTATGCGGAAAATTACTTAGCTCTAATATCTGGCTTTGGTCTTGTCTGAGTCATCTACATTCCTGAAGCATCTTCTCTCTATTCCTTCTCCAATGGTATCCTCCATACCCAAGACTAGTATAGACTTCCAGTTCACAATCTTATTAAATTATACACACAAGTTGACTAGTATGTAATGGGTACAATTTATATATAAACAAACTTAAGAAAAGAACAGCCATTTTAGGTGCTAGGGGAAAATACAGGAACTAAAAGAACAATATTCTTCTGTCTTTGTTCCCTGAAAGCCTATTAAAATTAAAATCCTAAACTAGTCTTTTAGTCCTGAGGAAAATGCATGAACTAGGGTAAACAGGAATTGGGGTAAAATATCCTATCTACACAGCACTGGAATATGTGATGCTACTCAAACAGCAGCCTAGATATTCTTTTACCAACATTCTTCCAGGAACATATGAAAAATTATTTCTGTTCAGGGCTCTAAGGGGAAATTAACTTCATTATCACAAACAACACTATCTACAACTAACGTAAATATTAGGGTACACTTAGCTATCTAGGTAAATATTCCCAGGTTGAGATATTAACATAAATAGTTTATAAGACTGCCTTGGAGCTTTAACAGAAGAAACAATGCTGCCCAGAAGAAATAGTTTCACAATCCAGAGTGTATTAAACTTCCATAGCAAAGAGAACAATGGAGATGTATTTCCCCAAAACAAAAGAAAACGGAAAAACACCAAATGGGAAATTAGGACAAAGTTTACCTTTGAAAAACAAAACAGAAGTAACACTTTCAAGAATTTTATACCACACAGGAACTATTTTAATTAATTTATTCATTTAAGTTACATCTCAACTACAGTTTCCCTTCTTTCCCCATCTCCCAGTCCTTACCTCCACCTATGCACTCCACCCCCATCCACTCCTCTTCTCTTTCTCTTCAGAAAGGGGAGGCTTCTTCCCATGCATATCAACCAGCCTTGACATATCAAGTTGTAGAAAGTCTAGGTTTGTATCTTCTTCTATTGAGGCTAATGAGGCACCTCAGTTTGGGGAAAGTGTCCCAAAGGTAGGCAACAGACTCCAAGACAGCCCCTGCTCCCACTGCTAGGAGTCCCACAAAAAGACTAAGCTACATAACTGTTACATATATGCAGAGGGCCTATCTTAGTCCCAGGCATGCTCTCTGGTTGGTACTTCAATTTCTGTGAGCTCCTATGGGTCCAAGTTAGTTAATTTTTTTGGTGTCCTTGACCCCACTGGCTTATATAATCCTTTCACTCCTTCTTCCTCAAGATCCCCTAACTCCCCTGCAACTCTAGCGTTTGGCTATGGGCCTCTGCATCTTTTTACATAAAAAAATGTTTAAATGTCTTGCCTACATGTATGTTTGCCTACCATTTGCTTGCTTCGTGACCACAGAGACCATAAGAGAGCATAGAATCCTCGAGAACAAGACTTATCGATAGTTTTGAGTCACCTACTGGTGTGCTGGGGAGTAAACATCGGTCCCCTGAAAGACAGCCAGTGCTCTTAACTGCTGAAACATCTATCCAACCACAATACTATGCTGTTAAGAGTATAAATTCATCTGGAATAACAAAAAACTCAGGAGAGCAAAAACTATCCTCAACAATAAAAGAACTTCTGGGGGAATAACCATCCCTGACCACAAACTGTATTACAGAGCACTAGTGATAAAAACTGTATGATATTGGTACAGAGTCAGACAGGTAGATCAATGGAATAGAATTGAAGATCCAGAAATGGACCCACACAACTATGGTCACTTGATCTTTGACAAAGAAGCTAAAACCATACAGTGGACAAAAGATAGTATTTTCAACAAATGGTGCTGGTTCAGTGGAGGTCAGCACATAGAAGAATGCAAATTGATCCATTCTTATCACCTTATACAAACCCAAGTCCAAGTAGATCAAGGACCTCCACATAAAACCAGATACACTCAAACTAATAGAAGAAAAAGTAGGGAAAAGCCTTGAACACATGGGCACTGGGGAAATTTTCCTGAACAGAACACCCATGGCTTATGTTCTAAGATCAAGAATCGACAAATGGGACCTCATAAAATTGCAAAGCTTCTGTAAAGCAAAGGACACTGTCATTAGAAAATAAACAGCAACCAACAGATGGGGAAAAGATCTTTACCAATCCTACATCAAATAAAGGGCTAATATCCAATATATACAAAGAACTCAAGAAGTTAGACTCCAAAGAGTCAAATAACTGTAATAAAAAATGGGATACAGAGCTAAACAAAGAATTCTCAGCTGAGGACTATCAAATGGCTGAGAAGTACCTAAAGAAATGTTCAACAGAATGGTTAAGATCAAAAACTCAGGTGACAGCAGATGCTGGCGAGGATGCAGAGAAAGAGGAACACTCCTCCATTGTTGGTGGGATTGCAAACTGGTACAACCATTCTGGAAATCAGTCTGGAGGTTCCTCAGAAAATTGGACATTGAACTGCCTGAGGATCCAGCTATACCTCTCTTGGGCATATACCCAAAAGATGCCCCAACATATAAAAAAGACACGTGCTCCACTATGTTCATCGCAGCCTTATTTATAATAGCCAGAAGCTGGAAAGAACCCAGATGCCCTTCAACAGAGGAATGGATACAGAAAATGGGGTACATCTACACAATGGAATATTACTCAGCTATCAAAAACAACGGCTTTATGAAATTCGTAGGCAAATGGTTGGATCTGGAAAATATCATCCTGAGTGAGCTAACCCAATCACAGAAAGACATACATGGTATGCACTCACTGATAAGTGGCTTTTAGCCCAAATGCTTGAATTACCCTAGACGCCTAGAACAAATGAAACTCAAGACAGATGATCAAAATGTGAATGCTTCACTCCTTCTCTAAAAGGGGAACAAGAATACCCTTGGCAGGGAAGAGAGAGGCAAAGATTAAAACAGAGACTGAAGGAACACCCATTCAGAGCCTGCCCCACATGTGGCCCATACATATACAGCCACCCAATTAGACAAGATGGATGAAGCAAAGAAGTGCAGACCGACAGGAGCCGGATGTAGATCGCTCCTGAGAGACACAGCCAGAATACAGCAAATACAGAGGCGAATGCCAGCAGCAAACCACTGAACTGAGAATAGGACCCCCGTTGAAGGAATCAGAGAAAGAACTGGAAGAGCTTGAAGGGGCTCGTGACCCCATATGTACAACAATGCCAAGCAACCAGAGCCTCCAGGGACTAAGCCACTACCTAAAGACTATACATGGACTGACCCTGGATTCTGACCTCATAGGTAGCAATGAATATCCTAGTAAGAGCACCAGTGGAAGGGGAAGCCCTGGGTCCTGCTAAGACTGAACCCCCAGTGAACTAGACTGTTGGGGGGAGGGTGGCAATGGGGGGAGGGTTGGGAGGGGAACACCCATAGGGAAGGGGAGGGGGGAGGGGGATGTTTGCCCGGAAACCAAAGAATTATTATTAAGTATTGAATAAATTTTAAAAAAAAGAAATGTTCAACACCTTTAGTCATAAGGGAAATGCAAATCAAAACAACCTTGAGATTCCACCTCCCACCAGTTAGAATGGCTAAAATCAAAAACTCAAGTGACAACAGATGCTGGCAAGGATGTGGAGAAAGAGGAATACTCCTCCTTGCTGATGGTTTTGCAAGCTGGTACCACTCTAGAAATCAGTCTGGAGATTCCTCAGAAAATTAGACATAGTACTACCTGAGGACCCAGCTATATCACTCCCGGGCATATACCCAAAAGATGCTCCAACATTTAACAAGGGCACATGTTCCACTGTGGTCATAGCAGCCTTATTTATAATAGCCAGGAGCTGGGAAGAACCCAGATGTCCTTCAACAGAGGAATGAATACAGAAAATGTGATATATCTACACAATGGAATATTACTCAGCTATTAAAAACAATAACATCATGAAATGCATAGGCAAATGGATGGAACTAGAAAATATCCTGAGTAAGGTAACCCAATCACAAAAAAAACATACATGGTATGCACTCACTAATAAGTGGATATTAGCCCGAAAGCTTGAATTACCCAAGATATAATGCAAAGACCACATGAAGCTCAAGAAGAAGGACAACCAAAGTGCAGATGCTTCAGTCCTTCTTAAAAGAGGGACTGAAAATATTTACAGGAGGAGATATAGGGACAAAGTTTGGAGCACAGACTGAAGGAATGGCCATTCAGAGCTTTCCCCACCTAGGGATCCAGCCTATGTATATACAGCCACCAAACCCAGACAATATTGCTGATGCCAAGAAGTGCATTCTGGGGCTGGAGAGATGGCTCAGTGGTTAAGAGCACCCGACTACTCTTCCAGAGGTCCTGAGTTCAATTCCCAGCAACCACATGGTGGCTCACAACCATCTGTAATGGGATCTGATGCCCTCTTCTGGTGTATCTGAAGACAGCTACAGTGTACTTATATATAATAAATGAATAAATCTTAAAAAACAAAAAAGAAATGCATGCTGACAGGAGCCTGATATAGCTGGTTCCTGAGAGACTCTGCTAGAGCATGACAAAACAGAGGCTAATGCTAAGAGCAAACCATTGAAGTAAGAATAGGGTCCCCATTGGAGGAGTTAGAGAAAAGATTGAAGGAACTGAAGGGGCTTACAACCCCATAAGAACAACAATACCAACCAACCAGAGCTCCCTGGAACTAAACCACTACCCAAAAAGTATACATGGACAGACCCATGACTCCAGCTGCATTTGTAGCAGAAGATGGCCTTGTTGGGCACCAATGGAAGGAGAAGCCCTTGGCCCTGCCAAGGTTGGACCCCCCCCCCAGCGTAGGGGAATGTTGGGGGGAAAAGGAAGGGTTGGTGGATGGGGAGGGGAACACCCTTATAGAAGAAAGGGAGGGGGATGTGATAAGGGGCTTATGACTGGGAAACTGGAAAGGGGAATAACATTGGAAATGTATATAAAAAATATCCTATAAAAGAAAAAAATTTTAAAAAAGAAGGTAGAGTCCAGAAAAATAAAAGAAAGGAAGGAAGGAAAGAAGGAAAGAAGGAAAGAAGGAAAGAAGGAAGGAAGGAAGGAAGGAAGGAAGAAGTTGGATTTCACCTCTGAGCAAAACAGTAGTCAAGGTAATTTTACAAATGAGACTCTGTGAACAAAATGGTTATGTGAAGAAAAATAATAATGTGACATATAAAAAGAGGGATAAATAATTCTCCCTTTAAGACATTCAGTAAGGGGTTGGGGATTTAGCTCAGTGGTAGAGCGCCTGCCTAGGAAGCGCAAGGTCCTGGATTCGGTCCCCAGCTCCGAAAAAAAAGAACCAAAAAAAAAAAAAAAGACATTCAGTAAGATAAGGCAACAGAGTTCAGCAAAATAATTAAAAGAAACATGAGCCAATCATGAAAATATATAGGGTAAGCCAAACTCACTTTTCTATATAAATTTGATAACAAAGAAACAAGACCCTTAAATGAAATATATCCAAATCAAACCCAGGAGTATGCCGTAGGTAAATTCTATATTTGTTCTCTTCTTTTACTTATGTGGATAAAACATATTAACAGCTTAAAAATATTGTAATCCTGATACTTTAACCGTATACTAAATATAATTGTTATGTTGTAATCTTTAAAAGTGATGAATATTTCAGGAGTGGTCTTTCACTGACTGCTTGTTTACTCACCCTGAGTTTAATCCAAGGAAATGAACAGACTGATACTAAAAGATTCTACAGTGTTGATATAATGCATATTAATGGGTCAGAAGTGAAATTTTAATGATTAAATTACATTAGTACAATGTAATATGGCACAAAAACAAAAGCATTTGATAAAATTCAACAATCACTCACATTAAAAAAATGTTTAGACTTACTTGGTTACTCCAAAACTTAACAGTGAAGACACTTAACTGTAGACACACATACTGAGTTCCTAAAATCAAGGTGGTACTGACCTGGGAGCTTCAGCCCACCTGTGTAGTTTGCACACTGCTAGAAAGTTTTGTGCATAGTACTGAAATAAAATAGTAACAATCAAACACTTAACCGTGCTCAGCAGTGAATATTGTCAGCTACAATAATGTCTCTCTTGGCAAACATATCTACTCATGCAATTGTGGCATGAGCATCACAGTAGTAGTCAACTACTCTCTGGGTTGATTTGCATCCTGATCCACAAATAAAACCCATACCTGAGACCATTGCAGCACAATGAACTTGTGGCTAGGCAGGTCATGGGCTCCGAAGGGGGAACCTACTACTATTATGCTGCTAAATGTATATAGTATTTAGCTGACTCCAATGACATATTGTTATACCTGTAGATCAATATAACTTCAACCCTCATTTGAGAATCTTCTATTTGCAGGAAATGGTGCCTAACACATATAAAGTCACAGAGATTTTGATAGCATGCAATCCCAAGCCAAACAAAATTCCAACTTGAGGAAAGAGTTGGGAACATAATCCCACCCCTAGTCTTGGGGTATTGGCAATTGTTAGCAGATAGGAGAGGGATAAGTCAATCACAGTCTGGTGGAAGAAAATACATTCATGAATACTTAGGAAGCATAAACTGGTCTTCAAACATTGTTGTTTTAGGTACAAAATTTGGTACAAATATGATCAAAACACATTGTACTAAACAATCAAAGAACTAATAAAAATTTTAATGCACTATATAAAATTCCCAAAGGAAAAACATACCCTTTCAGAACTAGGACAAGAATAGAAACTCACGCTGGGAGATAAATATTTTCAAGAATGAACAGCAAGTTTAACCGTGAGCACTGGGAGGAAGCCTCAGCTCAACAATTAATCAAAATATTATGCCCTACCATTTGTTCATTCATGGTGTGACTGGAAATATCACAATATGTGTTTATGATTAATATAAGTGTATGTTGTGGAAAACATGACAATACTACCTTTTAAACACAGTAAGACTTAGTGAACCCATTAGTTTTCTTGCATAAAGCCATGCAGTGAATGATGGCCTAAAATTGGTCTTCACAAAGTAATTGCCCCACAGAACTGACTGCACAGACTCCAGGAAGAACCCCTATTAGGAGCTGTAGCTTAGGCATAAAGATTAATGATGAAACTGAGATTTTAGAGTGTGGTTATAGTAAGTGAAAGAATGAAAGCATAAAACAGGTAGACATATAGCAACCATATCAACCTTATAAGTCAATGTTTATTATTTTAAAATAAAAATATTTCAATATGAGAAACATGTACATAAAAACTTTAAGTATCATGCTAATATGGTGTCAGAAAATTCAGAAGCTTTAGTCAAAATTACATAACATATTTTCTTAAAAAACTATGTGCATAAGCGAATAATGATATCTGCTAGGGTATGGAAAAACATTTCCTTTGCTTCTGTTATAAAAAACTAATTTCTTTTGCTTTGGTTGACAAAGTAATAAATTTAGAAGAAGCACAATAAAAGCATGTTTCCCTTTTCACAGTTTGATTGACAATTTTAAAAGAATATATACTTCGGTTCAGAGGGCTGGAGGCATAGCTCAACAGTTAAGATGCCAGTAAAGGATGTAGGTTTAATAACCAGCATCACATTTCAACTCACAACTATCTCTACTTCCAGGGGATCTGACACCTCGGCTGACCTCCATAGGCATCAAGTATTCATATGGTGCAATGCATACATGTAGATAAAACAATCATACATGTAAAATAAAAATTATTATCTTCTAAAAACAAAAAATACATGTCAAAGGAAAACATTAAAATAGTTTATTTAGTCAAATCTATCAGTCTGTCATGCTGGCATTTTCCATTGCTATAGACATTCTACATGACACATCAGAAAAGATACCTTACCTAACTGAATCTTCCCACATAATTAAGCTGGCCATGCTCCTTAGAGGATGAATTTCTGAAATACAGTTTTAATTGTTTGCAGAGTAAGTATGTATCATAATTATCTCAACATCCTAATTGTGTTGTGTATAGAAACTGTAAGCATTGCTAATTCAACTTTTCTACTCTGTGTAGAGGAATAATAGGCATATCTGAGAGCAGTGAGATATTTTAAGTACCCCTCATGAAGCACATTAGTAACTTTATAAGACAAAAGATTGTCTTCTAAATGTATCCCACTTCTTCTAATGGATACTGGTAAAGATAAAGAGAAACTTGAACATATTGTTAAAATCTAAGTGATAGGAATGACTAATAGACAATGAACTACAAGTAACTAAGGAATACTGGTAGTGAATGGAGTTTTTCACTGAGAAAAGCTTCCTGATTAGCTATCCAATAGCAAATGACCATCCCTAAAACCATATACATATAAACAAACAAGTGTGCTATTCCTAGGGAAAAATATATATATATGTAATTATAACCTGCTCACTCTGCATATTACTTGTTTGTGCATGTGTTTCATAATTCCTGTACTCAAGAGGCTGAGTCAGGAGTTTAGGAAAGTCTTCACTACATAGAAAGATCCTCTCTCTCTCTCTCTCTCTCTCTCTCTCTCTCTCTCTCTCTCTCTCTCTCTCTCTTCGGTAACTTTTCATTTATTTAATTTTTTTAGAGAAAATATTTTTCCATCTTTATTAAATTGGGTATTTCTTATTTACATTTCAAATGTTATTCCCTTTCCTCGTTTCCAGGCCAACATCCCCCTAACCCCTCCCCCTCCTCTTCTATATGGGTGTTCTCCTCCAAATCCTCGCCCCATTACTGCCCTCCCCCCAAGAATTCCGTTCACTGGGGGTCCAACCTTGGCAGGACCCAGGGCTTCCCCTTCCACTGGTGCTCTTACTAGGCTATTCACTGCTACCTATGGAGTTGGAGCCCAGGATCAGTCCATGTATAGTCTTTGGGTGGTGGCTTAGTCCCTGGAAGCTCTGGTTGGTTGGCATTGTTGTTCATATGGGGTCTCAAGACCCTTCAAGCTCTTTCAGTCCTTTCTCTGATTCCTTCAATGGGGGTCCTGTTCTCAGACCCCTTCTCTTTAAAATCAATTTTAAGGAGAGGGTAATGGTGGGGAACCATGAAGTATGTGAAATATTTGAATGAAACCGTCATCTTGAAATCCATTACTTTGTAATATGCTCAAGATGTTGGTTTTTAAGTATGAAGATTTTATTTCTACCTTCCTGTAGGGTTAAAAAAATTAGCAATTAGAAACATCTCACCCATCTTGAAAACAGCCTTAGCCTCCAGGCCTCACAGTAGTACATTAGTACTCTTTTAAAATCAAGGCATGGCATTTATACATACTAGGATATAAGTAAAGTAACATGCTACTAGAGCTACTCAAGAAGCATCATGAGATCATACTCAAAAGTTCCTCACAAGAGGACGTTGTGTCCTAAGAAGAAGGTAAAAAGTATCAGGGATTAATTTTTACTATAAATGACTACAGTCTCTGGTCCTTATGTCAATGGTGGGGAAAACCTTAGAGTCATGCTATCTCCTCTTCTATTTCTACTGTTTTTGCAGGAAAACCTGTGCATACCTCATGGCTTATTTAGTTGTTAATATTGTTTATTCTTGCCATTCCTCCCCTCCTTTGCCACATCTCTACTGGTCTCCCTGCTAGGCTGCCTCTGAGAACAACATTCTCCAAAGCTGAAAGCACGTCTTTTTATGATACAGTCCAGTCGTGCTATGCCTTGTAGTCATGGTTACACAGCACCCTCCTTATAAGTCAAAACCTCTCAGAAAGAGAGGGAAAAGAAATTGTTATCTTCCTCACCCACTTATTCCCCATCAGCTCTCCCTGACTTCTCAAAGCTTGAATTTTTCTGCCATCCTTCTAAAAGTTACAGAACACTGAATATATCAAATGTTACCTCACTCTCTCACTTTGGACCACTGTTCTAAAGAAGCTACAGGTTTTTTATGTTTGTTTATTTGTTTATTTTTTGTTTCTGTTTTGTTTTGTTTTGCTCTTGAAAAGTAGTATGGTGATGGATCCAGCACATTTTCTTACCTTTGAATATTAAACTTTATTTTCCAAGTAACCTTTTATTGAGACAATAAAAATGCTAATTGTCCAGAACAATAATATGCTTGCAAATTACCCTGAGGTTTACTTAGACATGTTCTTGTGTACCCCTGGGACCATTTTCTAATAATTCCTAAAAATTATTTCCTAAACTATGATAATGTGAAGTAATTGAAATTCACACATATGGAACTCAGAGAATATATATTTTTCTCCCTTGGGATGGCAGCAAGAGATGTCTCCAACACTGAAACAAAATGTTTTACATTTAAGACACAAGAAGAAAAAATAGAAAAAGGCTCTCAATGTCTCTACTTAATTATCTAGAACCCCCAAGGACCTTTTCACAGGGATTAGTTAAAGCCATCAAAAAACAAAGATATTTACATTATAATTCATAGCAGTAACAAAATTACAGTTATGAAGTAACAACAAAAATAATTTTATGATTGGAGTCATCACAACTTCACAAACTATATTAAAGTGTGACAACATTGAGAAATTTGAGAACCACTGACTTAGTGGTCTCCATCTGCACCCAGAGCTGAGGTTGTTCCACATCCCTCAGAAACAAACCTGCCCAAAGATAGCTGGTCTTCCAGGAGCACTCTCCTAATCCCACAGGTGGGACCCCACTTTCTCTCCACTGACTATCCAAAGAAAGACATGCCTGGAGCACATGGGGAGCAGAAGCCACAGGGCAGACAGCAACAGGACCCTTCCAGTCTCCATCTGCACTCAGAATTTAGGCTGTCCCACAGCCTTCCAGACACAAAAGCTGCCCTAGAGATGGTCTCCCAGGAGAGCTCTCACTCCTAAGATCACAGGCAAAAAAGGTTCTCACACCAACAGGAGAAACAAGCTCCAGTATGAGACAACAAGACCAACTAACATCGGAGATAACAAGATGTCAGGTGGCAAGCACAAGAACCTAAGCAACAAAAACCAAGACTACTTGGCATAATCAGAACCCAGTTCTCCCACAGCAGCAAATACAGGATAGCCACACACACTGGAAAAGCAAGATTTAGACTTAAAATTACATTTCATGATGGTGATAGAGGACTTTAAGAAGGACATAAATAACTTCCTTAAGGAACTATAGGACAACACAGGTAAATAAGTAGAAGTCCTTAAAGAGGACACAAAAACCCCTTAAAGAGTTACAGGAAAACACAACCAAACAGGTGAAAGAATTGAACAAAACCATCCAGGATATAAAAATGGAAATAGAAACAATAATGGAATCACAAAGGGAGACAACCCTGGAGATACAAAACCTAGGAAAGATATCAGGAGTCATACACACCAGCATTGCCAACAGAATACAAGATATGGAAGAGAGAATCTCAGGGACAGAAGATACCATAGAAAATATCGACACAATAGTCAAAGAAAAATGCAAAAAGCAAAAATCTCTTACCCAAAACATCCAGGAAATCCAGAACACAATGAGAAGACCAAACCTAAGGATAATAGGTATAGAAAAAAATGAAGATTCCCAGTAAATAACTTCAACAAAATTATAGAATAAAACTTCCCTAACCTAAAGAAAGAGATGTCCATGAACATACTAGAAGCCTACAGGACTACGAACAGATTGGACCAGAAAAAGAAATTCCTCCCATCACATAATAGTTAAAACACCAAAAACACAAAACAAAGAAGGAATATTGAAAGCAGTAAGGAAAAAGGTCAAGTAACATTTAAAAGCAGACCTATCAGAATTACACCAGACTTCTCACCAGAGACTATAAAAGTCAGAAGATCCTGAGCAGATGTCATACAGACCCTAAGAGAACACAAATGCCATCAGAGGTTACTATATCCAGCAAAACTCTCAATTAACATAGATAGAGAAACCAAGATATTCCATGACAAAACCAAATTCACATGATATCTTTCTACAAATCCAGTCCCATAAAAGATAATAGATGAAAAACTCTAACACAAGGAGGGAAACTATGCCATAGAAAAAGTAGGAAAGTAATCTTCTTACAAAAAACACAAAAGAAGATAGCCACACAAACATAATTCTACCTCTAACAAAGAAAATAACTGGAAACAACAATCACTATTGCTTAATCTCTCTTAATAACAATGAACTTAATAACAATCAAAAGGCATAGACAAACAAACTGAATACATAAAAAGGACCCAGCATTTTGATGCATACAAGAAACACACCTCAGTGATAAAGACAAATACTACCTCAGTGTAAAAGGCTGAGAAAAAATTTTCCAAGCAAATGGTCCCAAGAAACAAGCAGGAGAGTCATTCTAACATCTTAATATTCTAAAATTCTAATATTCAATAAAACTGACTTTCAACCAAGAGTTATCGAAAAATAAGGAAGAACACTTCATATTCATCAAAGGAAAAATTCACCCAGATGGACTCTCAATTCTGAATATCTATACTCCAAATTCAAGGGTACCTATATTCATAAAAGAAAGCTAGCTACAGCTCAAAGCACACATTAAACCTCACACAAATATAGTGGGAGACTTCAACACATCACTCTCATCAATTGGCAGATCATGGAAACAGAAATTAAACAGAAACATGGAGAAACTAACAGAAGTTATGAACCAAGTGGATTTAACAGATATCTATTGAACATTTCATCCTAAAACAAAAGAATATACCTTCTCAGAACCTCATGGTACCTTCTCCAAAATTGACCATATAATTGGTCACAAAAGAGACTTCAACAGATACAAGAAGATTGAAATAATCCCATGCATCCTATCAGATCACCATGGACTAGAGCTTGTCTTCAATAACAACAAAAACAACAGAAAGACCACAAATTCATGGAAGCTGCACAACGCTCTACTCAATGATAACTTTGTCAAGAAAGAAATAAAGAAATTAAAGACTTTTTAGAATTTAATGACAATGAAGATACAACATTCCCAAACTTATGGGACACAATGAAAGAGTGCTAAGAGGAAAACTCATACCTCTGAGTGCCTCAAAAAAAGAAACTGGAGAGATCATACACTAGCATCTTGACAGCACTACTGAAAGCTCTAGAAGAAAGCAAAGCAAATTCACCCGAGAGGAGTAGAGAGCAGGAAATAATCAAACTCAGAGCTGAAATCAACCAAGGAGAAACAAAATGAACTATACAAAGAATCAAAAAAACCAGGAGCTGGTTCTTTGAGAAAATGAACAAGGTTGATAAACCCTTAGCCAGACTAACCAGAGAGCAGAAATCTAAATTAACAGTATCCAAATTAACCAAATCAGAAATGAAAAGTGAGACATAAAAACAGAATCTGAAGAAATTTTTTTTAAAAAAAATTATCAAATCCTACTACAAAAGCCTATACTAAACAAAACTGGAAAATCTGGAGGAAATGGACAATTTTCTAGACAGATACCAGGCACCAAATTTAAGTCAGGATCTGATAAATCATCTAAACAGTCCCATAACCCCTAAAGAAATCAAAAAAGTCATTAAAAGTCTTCCAACCTTCAAAAGCCCAGGACCAGATGAGTTTGGTACAGAATTCTATCAGACATTAATAGAAGACCTAATAGCAATACTCTTCAAACTATTCCACAGGCCCTCCTCTCACTTGAATTAGGTTTCTCATCCTTGACTGTGACAACCAAGGCATCCTCTGCCATTGGTTACCCTGGTGATCCTAATTATGTCCAGGTTGCACCTGCAGATGTGCCCTGCTAAGCTCAGCTGTACTGCTGTACAGGGACAGGAAGCCATAGTGATTCTTGCTGCCTCCCAGCCCACCTATCAGTCACTGACCTCTGACCCTCACTACCTGCCTTCTGCTCACTGTAGCCACTTGGCTCTTCCTGGGTCCTGAAGCTGCTCTCGCTAGTGAGAGCAATTTTCACAGCCACGTTTTAAAGCTCCATTCTCTGTTGGCATTGATTAAGAACCTTTGCAGTCTGGCTGTACCATGACCTAGAAGTGTTCCATGGTTTAAGGATCACCAGGCTGTGAAGCTATTATAAGATTAAGAAATCAGAGTAGGGTCTGATAAAAGGAAATTAAGTCACTGGGGCATTTCCTTCTGGTGCAGATTTGGACCAGAGAGCTCTACACCCTGCAGTACCATGAGGTTCAAAAGTTTCCCTTCCCCTATGTTCCAGTGTGATTGGCTATACCAGTAAAGTCCAAAACAATAGGGACAACCAGTATTGGACTAGAGCCCTGAAACTAACTCTGTGAGGTAAAGTAAACCCTTTTTAGGCTGTTTCCTCTCAGATATTTTATTACAGTGACAGAAAGCTAATTAATATCAGTTCTTTTATTTTACATTAAACATTTTTCTCTTCTATTTTCCATTAGTTCTTGAAGCTGCCTGAGACAACAGTGTCATATAGGCTGGTTTTCAGTGAAGCCTCTCCCCTCAACTTTTGGACAGAGTCTCCATGATGAGTGTGTGTGTGTGTGTGTGAGAGAGAGAGAGAGAGACACAGAGAGAGAGAGAGAGACAGAGACAGAGAGAGACAGAGAGAGAGACAGACAGAGAGAGACAGACAGAGAGAGACAGACAGAGAGAGACAGACAGAGAGAGAGAGAGAGACAGAGAGAGAGACCCCTGAGGTCTCTTCTTATATAGACTCTGGTTATTATCAGTTAGGATTCTACCATCTCTGTATAATAAAGCAATAATTATTTCCTTAATTTCCATCCATTTCCAAATGCCTCTATATTGGAGGTTGGGGTTTCAAATATCTACTGAAGGCACAGTTTAGTCAATAACAGGCCCAAACTAGGGAAAGCAAGTAGATTCCCATTCCCTCAAAAGACCTAAAAACTATTCTTAATCTAAACTCACATTTCTTCAGTTCTCTTTGTTTGGGGTGACGTGACTTCTCCTGCAATTTCTTGTTATTAATTTGATAAACAGATGGTTGATAAATTGAGAACAAGAGTCCTATTCCCCATCTAATAGCCCCTGAAACCACCCCTTCCATGCTCATGCACACCCAGACATGCCTGGATCAGCTGAATATCCTACCTGCCCCCACTTTTGCTTTCAAGTATCAAACCTGAGATAAACACCCAAGGTGGTCATGACCTAGCATCATTTTAGTTCCTGAATATTCCCCAGAAGCTAGAGGAACATGAGAGCCTTAAAAAGAATCAGACACTGTCAATCACTAAGGTTAGTAACGCGATGCCCAAGTACTGATTTATTATAAAAGCTCTATTTACGCTTTGTGGTGATGAGACACATTAACTGTTGGGCCCTCTGTTAATAAGAAACAGTTGTTTTCCTCAAATGGCTCTTTAGCCCTTAAATTACGAATGTTCAGAGCCTAAGACAAAAAAGGAGGAGAGTGGCTTTCTTTATGGGTAAATTTGTGTCTGAGCCTGTTAACTGAAGAAGTTAGTCTCATGTTAATGAGGGAAATGCAGATTTTTAAGCCCTAGAGTGTAGCCAGGGTCATATACACAAGGAACTCTGCTCCCCGGCTCATTACCTTGCTTTCCCAAAGAGCAGTGCCAGCCAAAACTGTCTGTATGACATCTACTGAAATGCTGGTGCCCAAGCTCTGCGCTCTGCTGCGAGGATATAAATACAAAATTAAAAAAAAAGAAAGAAAGAAAGAAAAAAATCAAAAAACTGTCCTAATCTGTCTCCAGTCACATTTACCAAAATTACAGCAAAATAAAGTCACACCATTAATGTGGCTCATCTTCTGCATGACAACATTGTTTTGGCATTTTGCAGCATAGCAAGTATTCATTTAATTGTCTCATCTCTTCTTCAAAGTAATCACTGTAAGGAAAGGTTGTTAACTCTGATTGGCATATCAAAAACAAATCAGCATGAAAAAAGTATAAATCATCTAAGGTCACATAGCAAGAGCATAAACTCAGGTTGTCTTCCAAACCCCAAATTTATGTGAATAAAAACTGTATACAGGCCAGAACAATGCAATGGCAGAGATTAAGCATGTGCTGTGCAAACCTGATTAGCTGATTTAATCCCTGTAATCTATGCAAAAAACCAGATGCATATATACATTATAGAGATGTATATATATATATATATATATATATATATATATATATATACACATGTATTTTCTATATATGTAACTCCAGCACTCCTATAGTGAATGGGAGGTGGACACACAGTAGAATCTCTCTGAAGGTCTGGGGCCAGCTAACCTGGAGTACACTACAAAGCAGAAACAAGAAAGAAACTGCTTCTACAAGGTAAGGTAGGAACTCACACCAGAAACAACTTTGACTTCTGAGGCATATGCCTATTACCCATTCTCATAAACATACAGCAAAGAATAAACTACAAAATATAGAAGCTCTTGTCAAATTTATGCTCACACTGGCCTTCAAGATTTAATTCTATTTTTCAGTCTGACTATTATTTTTTCTTTATATTTTTATAAACATTAATATGCCAATGGAAAGATTGTAGTTCTCGTAACAAAGCTTCTAGTCACTTCAAAGATGAGAACCAGACACATAACACTGGCAATTAAGCAAAATCAAGTTTAATTATTTGGTTTATACTAATTGATCTTTCATAAAATAATCACAAAAGTTGATTTTAGGGTTCTGAATCATATCATTAAGTTTCATAACCAAAACGACATTGTGAAAATAAGGTGTGTTTTTTTTTAAACCTTCAGCGTGCTAGCATGCAGAATTCAGCTCCAATAATTAATGTGTAGCTTGGCTAAGTGACATATGGAGAAACTTCTACTCTTTGTAAAACCCATACACGTCAAAAGTCTGCTGAAAGTCTAATGATGAGAGTTCTATATTTGCATAGCGCTTTCCTTCTCATTCCACACAGCCAGGATCTGCTTCTGAGGAGTTCACAGAGATGTGATGGAAACTAGTCCACAAGCACACACAGCTTGCTGACATGAATTTCGTCAAGTGTGCCTGGCTACAGTCAGAAGAATGAAGTTCAGCGGTTATCAAACTTGACCAGATTGTAGAATCCCCTGGGAAGCTTTAAAAATTTAGATGTCAGGTTTTACCCCAGAATTTTCACTTAATTGGCCTGGGATTCAGTCAGCTATTCGGGGTCTCAGAAAGGTGGCCCCACGGACCAAAATGCAATGAAGCTGAACAGTTTGAAGACAACCAAACATGATTCCCCAGAAGCACAAAGTGAGAAAAGCAGAGGCTCACTTAGGGAACAGCTAGAGCAAGGGATTTAAGATGGGGATATTTTTCTAGATTATTTACCATCCCTTTGCAATTAGCAACTCTCTGGCAGGCATCTCCTTCCTGGCTCCTTTCAATTTAAGCATGAAAAGGAAGCAGAAGTGGGAAGCCATAGGTGACAGAGCAATGTTTATTGAATTCACTTGGACAGGGTAGTCACTGAATCCCTCATGTGGATAGAAGATGGCTGGCCACCCACTACGGTGTTTACAATCTCACTCATCTAACAATTACCACCACCAACAGGAAATGGCTTTCTGAGACACAAAAGAAGACAGTATTGAGGAAGTAGCAATCATTCTATCTGCCTTTCCCTAAACTATAGGCACAAATTTTCTTTAGTTTTCAAAACAAAGACTACGAATGATTTTTAGTAAAGGTAATGCCTTAGTTTTAGTCTCTTAATTCTTCCTTTATCAAGGCATTACACCACAATAAGAAAAAAGTACCCACACTGGCATAAAATCATGTTCCTAGGTGGAAGAATTCTGGTGCTTTAAGGAATGGAAACTCTGAACCTTCATGATGGAAGAAAACAAAAGGAAAATGAAAGTCCCCTATCTACATTGTGGCAATTGCCGAGAAGGAATTCTCTCCTGTGCATCTTTCCAGGTGGGTATTTCCTTACCGGAAGCTGCTGGGGTGATTCTAAGACACCCTGTTAGCATATCTGCTGCTAATGCTGAGCCACAGCAAGGCACACATCTCCAGGAGCTAGCACTTCTCCAGGAGCTCCTCAACAGGCTGAGGCAGCAGAGAGCTCCTGACTCTTCAAAGAGGCAGACGGGCCATACTTCTAAGCAAGTACTAGGACAAAAGTTTTATGGATATATTTAAACAGAAGATAAAATTTTAGAATTCATTCATTCATTGGCTTCCAGTTCCAGAATATGCTTAGTTGAAGTAACATGATTCTTCTCTACTTGTAAGATGATAGAGAAATGTTAGATTTTTTTAAGAAAACAATAGCAGCTAGTTGAAAGGTACAAGGAGACCCATGCCTATGATAACACAGCCTGCCTTCCTCTTGGGCTTGCAAGCCATCTTATAGACATTCCTGCATTCCTGCTTATACTTAAATCTCTGTTTCTTCAGAATTGGGCTATTCCCTACCTGTAATGTCAACTACAAATGACTCTGTACTGCCCATTCCAGGAAACAGCAACCAAGCCTTTGTTTTCAGGTGTTGATAGGACCACCTTGTTGTGACCACCTTGTACCCAGGTCTTGTTTCAGGAGGCTGTTATGACCAAGTTGTTATGTTCTGCTCCTATGACTCACATTTATATTCTTTTTTTTTTTAATTTATTTGTTCTTTTTTTATGCTATGAGTACACTGCAGCTGTCTTCATTCACACCAGAAGAGGGCATCAGATCCCATTACAGATGGTTGTGAGCCACCATGTGGTTGCTGGGAATTGAACTCAGGACCTCTGGAAGAGCAATCAGTGCTGTTAACCACTGAACCATCTCTCCAGTCCCTCCCATTTATATTCTTGCCAAATCCCCCATTTTGAACCCCACTACGCATGAGCTATAAAAACCTCATCTTCCCCATGTCCAGGGCTGCCCTCTGAAACCCACATTAGGCGAGATGACTGCTGGAGCAGGAATATTCTGCTATACACTACAAGAAAGCTTGCACCAATCCGGCCAGTTGGGTTTGTGGTCTTTTGCTCCTACCTGCTGGAACTAGCACCTAACTTCTCTTTCTCTGTCACAGCCTACAGTGCACACATCAGTAACCATCTGTCTGTACCCTCCAGCCACTTTCACAGCTACTGAACTTGTTAGCAGTTTCCATCTGACTTCTGGACTATGCCAGTAATCTCCCAACATACTCTGTCACCTAGTCTTCTAATGTCAGCCTATAGTCAAAGCAAGCCTTTAGAACACAAGGCAGATCATGCCACTATTCTCTTCCAAGTGTATCAGGAACCCAAGTCCTTACAATAGCTCCAAACATCTTTCTTTGCCTCTTTGATCTGATATGAAAAACTCTATAAAATAATTTTAATTAAAATAATCCTATTAAAATGGAATATAAAATGCAATTTAAAAATATTAAACATATGGGGAATTTTTAAATGGAAAACTTACCATTTAAATTAAAGCAAAAAATAAGAAGAAAATAGATATTACTTTAAAAGAATTATAATGATAAAGTTTAGCAAGTCATTTGTAGGAAGAATTTCATGAATCTACTCCCAAATATAAGTGGATAAGAGCAAATATCATACAACTCTTAGAATAAAACATATGTATAAATATGTATAACCTTGGACTTGGTAATAGAGTTTCAGATATGACATCAGAGTGCAAGAAACAAGCACATACACTCACAAAGGGACACACACACACACACACACACACACACACTCTGTGTGTTTCATCACAGCTAAAAGCATCAAAAGACACAGAATGGGAAAATTTTCCGCAAACCATATACTTATTGTTGTACTCAGACAACATTTTTAATGAGCATGTGAAAAGATACTCAATGCAGTGAAATTTTGGACAAATGCAAATCAAAATCAAATTAACTTGCCATGCTATACTCACTAAGATGGTTATAATCAAAATACAAAATTGTTGAGAGTGCATGATGGTAGAGAAATCAGAAGCAAAGAGCAGGTGATAAGATGCCCAGCTACTCACACCACATATCAAAAACAGCAGAAGTGGGGAATGAGCCAGTCCTGCCTCAAGGCATGGTGTACAAGTAAAGGAACCCACAAAACATGGTGACAGGGGCTGTTGATGACCTGCATCAACACTCCCTACTACTCATATTAGGCACAGTAATTAACTTTCAGGGGGAGACTGACGTGGAAACTTATGGGTTCTTTTGCAAGTTAGTTGGGTGAAGTTTTGCTGGGACAAACATGTGAAGGAACATTTTCCTGAAGCGGACACAGGTGGAAGGCTAAGGCAGACTCATGAAGGAACATTTGGCTGAAGCACACACAGGTGAAAGGATGTTCTGCTAAAGCAAGCACGTGAAAGGAGGTGTGATAAAGGATTCTTCACTAACAACACATCGGTATTGCCTCACATCGCATAGTTGAGTTTCATTTGTTGGAACTCCATAGAAAAACACAACAAAAATCTAATGGTAGTGTGTTGAAGTTTCTGCACTTCTGCCAACTCGGGCTGATAGGCAGAGCGATGTCATCTGAAACAGACAACATGTGCTAAGGCAAGACACGTGCTGAGGCAAGACCTGTGGAGAACATGTGATGTTTGGAGGGAGTATATATAGGACTCGACAGATAGTGAGACACTGAGCTTGGCTTATTTATGTAGGTAGCTGTGTAAGGCTTGTTGGTCTAAGCATCTTTGCTGAGAGAGGTACAGCCAGAACTTCTCCTGGCATCCTGCTGGTCCCTCCTGCTGACTCATGGTGAGGCTGAGGCTTGGCTGTCTCTGCTCGGTCGGTCCTGCTACCACTGATGCTAACCTACCTTTACCAGACTGGACTGCTAAGATAGCTGTGAAATGTTTGTGAGTGGATCCAGCCCAGTGCTGATTCCTGTGAACTGAACTGCTAATCTCCTGACAATGCAGATAGTATTTGCTCCAAAGAACCATTTCTAAACCGGTCCACGACCCCCACTTTCTTTTCCACAACTTCTGGTGCTTACTGGGCTAAAAGGGAGGTTAAAGCATTTAAGAACCATCATTAAAAGTAGGCTTTGAAAAAAATTAAAGTCACAAAAGACTAAGGATATTGCCTATGGCCCTGAATACCAGTGCCACAAAGGAATGGCATTTCAACCTATATCATGATTTAATCATCTGAACACTATAAACAGTTACATGGTAAACAGAATGATGATTTGAAGAAATCATCAAGAAGAAAATAAAAAACAAAAACAGGAAACATTTGATATATGACAAAACAGTGCAGAAATGCAAACACCCCAAGAAAGACATGACAACATGTCTCCTCCAAAAATTATCAGTTCCACTCTCATGACCTCATATGAGAGTCACTCACATACATGACAACATGTCTCCTCCAAAAATTATCAGTTCCACTCTCATGACCTCATATGAGAGTCACTCACATACATGACAACATGTCTCCTCCAAAAATTATCAGTTCCACTCTCATGACCTCATATGAGAGTCACTCACATAAACTTCCAAAGAATAAAAAGAATGATTATCAACAAATTAAATTAATTCAAAAAAGACGAGAATGTGCTCCAAAAGAACAAGAATAAACAACTGTATGACATAAGGAAGACAATTCAACATATAATTCAACATATAAAATAGAGTTTAATAAAGGGATAGACTTGCTGAAGAAAACGTACTAAGCCAAAAAGAAACTTAGTGAAAAGTTTCAACAACAGATTGAATCATGTGGAAAACAGAGTATCAAAGCTTGAAGACAAGGTAGAAAAATGGATCATTCAGTAAAGGTTAATAGAACACAGAACTGCTTTGGGACACCATGAAAATCAAATCACTGAATTATGGGCATAGAAGGAAAATAATTTCATGCCAAAACCCTTGAAAATATTTTAAATAAAATCATAAAAGCAAAATTTCCAAATAAAGAGATATACCAACCCAGAACATTAAATATTCAAGAATGTAGAATATACTATACATGCTGTCTTAATTAAAACAATAAAGCACAGAATGAATAAAGTGTTTTTTTTTATTAACTTGAGTATTTCTTATATACATTTCGAGTGTTATTCCCTTTCCCGGTTTCCGGGCAAACATCCCCCTCTCCCTTCCCTTCTTTATGGGTGTTCCCCTCTCCATCCTCCCCCCATTGCCGCCCTCCCCCCAACAATCATGTTCACTGGGGGTTCAGTCTTAGCAGGACCCAGGGCTTCCCCTTCCACTGGTGCTCTTACTAGGATATTCATTGCTACCTATGAGGTCAGAGTCCATGGTCAGTCCATGTATAGTCTTTAGGTTTTTTAAAGCTGTAAAAGTCACATATAAAGGAAGGCCAACCAAAATAATTTCTGATTATTCAATAGACACCTTTAAAATGAGAAGGATTTAATAGATATATTCCAATCTCTAAAGACCACAACTATCAATCCATATTATTTTAACCAGCAAAACTATTTATCATAGTGGAAGAAGCTAAAACTTTACATTATAAAAATGGAATAAATAAGTTTATGGTTACTAAGCTATAAATATCGTGGAAGAAATATTTTAAAGAAAAGAGAAAGATAAACATCTTTAAGAGGCTACCAGGAAACTGAAAATGGACATAGTTATTAAGGAAAACAAACAGAAACCCTATAAAATCAACAAAATCTAAGAATTAACACAAACTTTTCAGTAATAATTCTAAATATTTATTATCCCAATTCCCTATCAAAAATTATATGGGGTTGGGGATTTGGCTCAGTGGTAGAGAGCTTGTTCGGTCCCCAGCTCCGAAAAAAAGAAAAAAGAAAAAGAAAAAAAAATTATAGAGCAACAGAATGAATTGGAAAATAATATTGTTCCTTTTACTGTTTCCAAATATGCCCATTTTCAAAGATAGATATTATCTTAAGGTAAAAGCATACAAAAGGATTTTTAAAGCATGTGGAACCAAAACACAATGAGGCATTGCTGTTTTAACATCTGATAAAAAATAGATTTCAAACTAAATGTAACCAAAATACCTAAAGGAGATCAGTGCATACTATCCAAGAGGAAAGTACATCAAGAGAAATTACAGTTTTAAAAATATATGTGCCAAATACAGGCTCATCTAATTCACAAAACAAAATAAGACAAAGCAAGTAAACAAAAAGCAATGCCAGTAGATATAAAGATAGGATCAATCCCAACATGGTACCAGTCAGTGCCTTCAACAACCCATTCTCACCATTACACAGATCAATAGGCCCCAAAATAAACAGAAAAACACTAGAATTAAGGGGCACCATAGATCAAATATCTATAAAACATTCCATCCAAACACTATATAATAAACATTCTTCTCAGTATCCCATGTAACAGATAACATAGTAGGACACAAAGCAAATTTTAAACACAGGAAAATAGAAATAATCCCTTGTATTCTATCTGATCATAATGGAATGACCACAAACCAATAGCAAGATACATTACAGAAAATATATAAATTTGTGAAGATTAAACAACACATTATTCATGATGGTTGAGATTTGATCTTTTGATATGTATTATAATAATAAACTGACCCCCAGGCCTACTTGTTCCCAGGAACTGGAGAACCTGCATATACCATATGACATTGAGCCTTGATTTAAAACTAATGGTTTAATAAAATTTCCAACAGCCAATAGCTGGTCAGAGGAGACATAGGTGGGGTTTGGAGTTCACAGGCATGGAGTCTGAGACCACAGAAAGGGAGAAGAAAGTGGGAGAAAAGAAAAACACCATGGGTTAGGACTCAAGAAAGCATGACCATGAGGTCTGGCCAATTGGAGTTAAGAGCAGCCCAGATAAAACATTACAACAAATAACCCGGAGTTATTGATGGGAAATATATTTTAATAGTATAGAGGGTAGATGTTTGCCCAGCCCTAGGGCTGATTGAAGCTTATTGTAAATAATAAAAGTTGTTGTGTGTCTTTTACCCTGGAACTGAATGATCAAAGGTGGGTTAGAAGTCCTTAATTGAGATTAAGCAGTTTCTACAACACATAATGCATGGGTCATTGAAGAAATCAAGAATGAAATAAAAGCTTCTCCTAGAACTGAATAAAATGAAGACATTATGTACTTAAACTGATGGAATTCAATGGAGGCAGTCCTAAGAAGGTGTTTATAGCACTAAGTGCCGACAATAAAAAAATCAGAGAGATCTCAAATAAACAACCTAATGATACACCTTAATCATTTGAAAAACAAGAATAAACCCAACCCCAAATTAGTATATGGGAAGAGGTAACAAAGGATGAGACAGAAATTAATGAAGTAAAAATAAAGCACAACAAAGGATAGGAAGAACCAATGAGATGAAGACTTAGTTCTTTGAAGAGATAAGCAAGATTAACAAACCCTTAGCCAAATTAACCAAAAGAAAGGGCACAAATTAAGAAAATTAGAGATGAAGAGGGGATATTAAAACAGATGTTAATGAAATCTAGAAAGTCATGAAGACATATTTTAAAATTTTTATATTCCACAATTATAAAACCTAAGAGAAATGGATAAATGTTAGATATATATGATCTTCCATGAGAAACAAATAATTTAAGCAAGACTTATAAATAACAATGCGGTCAAAGTATTAACTACAAATCTTCTGACTCAAAGAAGCTCATGCCCAGATAAGTACAGAGTACTAGCAGACTTTCCAAAAAGAACTAACACCAGCACTCCTCTCATTATTCAATAATATAGAAATAATATAGAATAATATAGAAATGGATAGAACATTCTAAAATTCTTCTTATAAAGTCAGTTTTATCATGATCCCCAAATTAGACAAACACATGATTCAAAAATAAAATTATAAGCCAATTTCTTCATGAACATAGAATAAAAAGTCTCAATAAAAATATTTGCAAATAAATTTCAAGAGCATATAGAGAAAAATCGTTCATCATGATTAAATTGGCTTCATTCTGTATATGCAGGTATGCTTCAACATGTGTAAATAAAAAATGAATTCCACTACATGAAAGAAACAAGTCACATAATTATCTCAATAGATATTTTTAAAAGGCCTTTGACAAAATCTAACAACACGTCATAATAAAAGTCATGGAGAGCCTAAAGATGTAGTCATCTTGCATCAACGAAATAAGATCTGTATATAAAAACATGCATCTAAAAAGCATGATAAGTTTCTCAGTTAGGGTATCTACTGTTGTAGGAAAAAAAAAAGCCAAATTGGGGATATCATTGTTCATCATTGAAGGAAATCAGGACAGGAACTCAAAAGGGGGAAGGAGCCTGGAGGAAGGAGCTGAAACAGAGGTTCATGGAGAGGTTGCCTGTTCAATCTGCTTTCCTACAGAAGCCAGGACCACCAGCTCAGGGATGGCCCCACCTGCAATAGGCTGGGTCCTTGCCTATCAATCACTAATTAAGAAAATGCCCTACAGTCAGATCTTAACACCCATAAGGAAGGGGAGGGGGGAGGGGGATGTTTGCCCGGAAACCAGGAAAGGGAATAACACTCGAAATGTATATAAGAAATACTCGACCCGCGGATCCCGGCCTGCAGCAGCTCTCTGCTCCCAGACCCGGTGAGAGAGAGACCCAACCGCCTGGTCAGGTGGGCACTCCTGAGGCTGCAGAGCAGAAGAGACCACCAACACTGCTCACCCCTGCCCACATCCCTGGCCCAAGAGGAAACTGTATAAGGCCTCTGGGCTCCTGTGGGGGAGGGCCCAGGAGCAGCAGGACCCCTGCCAGAGACACCGCCGGACCCTGAAGGAAACAGACCGGATAAACAGTTCTCTGCACCCAAATCCCGTGGGAGGGAGAGCTAAACCTTCAGAGAGGCAGACAGGCCTGGGAAACCAGAAGAGACTGCTCCCTGCACACACATCTCAGACGCCAGAGGAAAAAGCCAAAGACCATCTGGAACCCTGGTGCACTGAAGCTCCCGGAAGGGGCGGCACAGGTCTTCCTGGTTGCTGCCGCTGCAGAGAGCCCCTGGACAGCACCCCACGAGCAAACCTGAGCCTCGGGACCACAGGTAAGACCAAATTTTCTGCTGCAAGAAAGCTGCCTGGTGAACTCAAGACACAGGCCCACAGGAACAGCTGAAGACCTGTAGAGAGGAAAAACTACACGCCCGAAAGCAGAACACTCTGTCCCCATAACTGACTGAAAGAGAGGAAAACAGGTCTACAGCACTCCTGACACACAGGCTTATAGGACAGTCTAGCCACTGTCAGAAATAGCAAAACAAAGTAACACTAGAGATAATCTGATGGCGAGAGGCAAGCGCAGGAACCCAAGCAACAGAAAACAAGACTACATGCCATCATCGGAGCCCAATTCTCCCACCAAAACAAACATGGAATATCCAAACACACCAGAAAAGCAAGATCTAGTTTCAAAATCATATTTGATCATGATGCTGGAGGACTTCAAGAAAGACTTGAACACACTTAGGGAAGCACAGGAAAACATTAATAAACAAGTAAAAGCCTACAGAGAGGAATCGCAAAAATCCCTGAAAGAATTCCAGGAAAACACAATCAAACAGTTGAAGGAATTAAAAATGGAAATAGAAGCAATCAAGAAAGAACACATGGAAACAACCCTGGATATAGAAAACCAAAAGAAGAGACAAGGAGCTGTAGATACAAGCTTCACCAACAGAATACAAGAGATGGAAGAGAGAATCTCAGGAGCAGAAGATTCCATAGAAATCATTGACTCAACTGTCAAAGATAATGTAAAGCGGAAAAAGCTACTGGTCCAAAACATACAGGAAATCCAGGACTCAATGAGAAGATCAAACCTAAGGATAATAGGTATAGAAGAGAGTGAAGACTCCCAGCTCAAAGGACCAGTAAATATCTTCAACAAAATCATAGAAGAAAACTTCCCTAACCTAAAAAAAGAGATACCCATAGACATACAAGAAGCCTACAGAACTCCAAATAGATTGGACCAGAAAAGAAACACCTCCCGTCACATAATTGTCAAAACACCAAATGCACAAAATAAAGAAAGAATATTAAAAGCAGTAAGGGAAAAAGGTCAAGTAACATATAAAGGGAGACCTATCAGAATCACACCAGACTTCTCGCCAGAAACTATGAAGGCCAGAAGATCCTGGACTGATGTTATACAGACCCTAAGAGAACACAAATGCCAGCCCAGATTACTGTATCCAGCAAAACTCTCAATTAACATTGATGGAGAAACCAAGATATTCCATGACAAAACCAAATTTACACAATATCTTTCTACAAATCCAGCACTACAAAGGATAATAAATGGTAAAGCCCAACATAAGGAGGCAAGCTATACCCTAGAAGAAGCAAGAAACTAATCGTCTTGGCAACAAAACAAAGAGAATGAAAGCACACAAACATAACCTCACATCCAAATATGAATATAACGGGAAGCAATAATCACTATTCCTTAATATCTCTCAATATCAATGGCCTCAACTCCCCAATAAAAAGACATAGATTAACAAACTGGATACGCAACGAGGACCCTGCATTCTGCTGCCTACAGGAAACACACCTCAGAGACAAAGACAGACACTACCTCAGAGTGAAAGGCTGGAAAACAACTTTCCAAGCAAATGGTCAGAAGAAGCAAGCTGGAGTAGCCATTCTAATATCAAATAAAATCAATTTCCAACTAAAAGTCATCAAAAAAGATAAGGAAGGACACTTCATATTCATCAAAGGAAAAATCAACCAAGATGAACTCTCAATCCTAAATATCTATGCCCCAAATACAAGGGCACCTACATACGTAAAAGAAACCTTACTAAAGCTCAAAACACACATTGCACCTCACACAATAATAGTGGGAGATTTCAACACCCCACTCTCATCAATGGACAGATCATGGAAACAGAAATTAAACAGTGATGTAGACAGACTAAGAGAAGTCATGAGCCAAATGGACTTAACGGATATTTATAGAACATTCTATCCTAAAGCAAAAGGATATACCTTCTTCTCAGCTCCTCATGGTACTTTCTCCAAAATTGACCATATAATTGGTCAAAAAACGGGCCTCAACAGGTACAGAAAGATAGAAATAATCCCATGCGTGCTATCGGACCACCACGGCCTAAAACTGGTCTTCAATAACAATAAGGGAAGAATGCCCACATATACGTGGAAATTGAACAATGCTCTACTCAATGATAACCTGGTCAAGGAAGAAATAAAGAAAGAAATTAAAAACTTTTTAGAATTTAATGAAAATGAAGATACAACATACTCAAACTTATGGGACACAATGAAAGCTGTGCTAAGAGGAAAACTCATAGCGCTGAGTGCCTGCAGAAAGAAACAGGAAAGAGCATATGTCAGCAGCTTGACAGCACACCTAAAAGCTCTAGAACAAAAAGAAGCAAATACACCCAGGAGGAGTAGAAGGCAGGAAATAATCAAACTCAGAGCTGAAATCAACCAAGTAGAAACAAAAAGGACCATAGAAAGAATCAACAGAACCAAAAGTTGGTTCTTTGAGAAAATCAACAAGATAGATAAACCCTTAGCCAGACTAACGAGAGGACACAGAGAGTGTGTCCAAATTAACAAAATCAGAAATGAAAAGGGAGACATAACTACAGATTCGGAGGAAATTCAAAAAATCATCAGATCTTACTATAAAAACCTATATTCAACAAAATTTGAAAATCTTCAGGAAATGAACAATTTCCTAGACAGATACCAGGTATCGAAGTTAAATCAGGAACAGATAAACCAGTTAAACAACCCCATAACTCCTAAGGAAATAGAAGCAGTCATTAAAGGTCTCCCAACCAAAAAGAGCCCAGGTCCAGACGGGTTTAGTGCAGAATTCTATCAAACCTTCATAGAAGACCTCATACCAATATTATCCAAACTATTCCACAAAATTGAAACAGATGGAGCCCTACCGAATTCCTTCTATGAAGCCACAATTACTCTTATACCTAAACCACACAAAGACACAACAAAGAAAGAGAACTTCAGACCAATTTCCCTTATGAATATCGACGCAAAAATACTCAATAAAATTCTGGCAAACCGAATTCAAGAGCACATCAAAACAATCATCCGCCATGATCAAGTAGGCTTCATCCCAGGCATGCAGGTATGGTTTAATATACGGAAAACCATCAACGTGATCCATTATATAAACAAACTGAAAGAACAGAACCACATGATCATTTCATTAGATGCTGAGAAAGCATTTGACAAAATTCAACACCCCTTCATGATAAAAGTCCTGGAAAGAATAGGAATTCAAGGCCCATACCTAAACATAGTAAAAGCCATATACAGCAAACCAGTTGCTAACATTAAACTAAATGGAGAGAAACTTGAAGCAATCCCACTAAAATCAGGGACTAGACAAGGCTGCCCACTCTCTCCCTACTTATTCAATATAGTTCTTGAAGTTCTAGCCAGAGCAATCAGACAACAAAAGGAGATCAAAGGGATACAGATCGGAAAAGAAGAGGTCAAAATATCACTATTTGCAGATGACATGATAGTATATTTAAGTGATCCCAAAAGTTCCACCAGAGAACTACTAAAGCTGATAAACAACTTCAGCAAAGTGGCTGGGTATAAAATTAACTCAAATAAATCAGTTGCCTTCCTCTATACAAAAGAGAAACAAGCCGAGAAAGAAATTAGGGAAACGACACCCTTCATAATAGACCCAAATAATATAAAGTACCTCGGTGTGACTTTAACCAAGCAAGTAAAAGATCTGTACAATAAGAACTTCAAGACACTGAGGAAAGAAATTGAAGAAGACCTCAGAAGATGGAAAGATCTCCCATGCTCATGGATTGGCAGGATTAATATGGTAAAAATGGCCATTTTACCAAAAGCAATCTACAGATTCAATGCAATCCCCATCAAAATACCAATCCAATTCTTCAAAGAGTTAGACAGAACAATTTGCAAATTCATCTGGAATAACAAAAAATCCAGGATAGCTAAAGCTATCCTCAACAATAAAAGGACTTCAGGGGGAATCACTATCCCTGAACTCAAGCAGTATTACAGAGCAATAGTGATAAAAACTGCATGGTATTGGTACAGAGACAGACAGATAGACCAATGGAATAGAATTGAAGACCCAGAAATGAACCCACACACCTATGGTCACTTGATTTTTGACAAAGGAGCCAAAACCATCCAATGGAAAAAAGATAGCATTTTCAGCAAATGGTGCTGGTTCAACTGGAGGGCAACATGTAGAAGAATGCAGATCGATCCATGCTTATCACCCTGTACAAAGCTTAAGTCGAAGTGGATCAAGGACCTCCACATCAAACCAGACACACTCAAACTAATAGAAGAAAAACTAGGGAAGCATCTGGAACACATGGGCACTGGAAAAAATTTCCTGAACAAAACACCAATGGCTTATGCTCTAAGATCAAGAATTGACAAATGGGATCTCATAAAACTGCAAAGCTTCTGTAAGGCAAAGGACACTGTGGTTAGGACAAAACGGCAACCAACAGATTGGGAAAAGATCTTTACCAATCCTACAACAGATAGAGGCCTTATATCCAAAATATACAAAGAACTCAAGAAGTTAGACCGCAGGGAAACAAATAACCCTATTAAAAAATGGGGTTCAGAGCTAAACAAAGAATTCACAGCTGAGGAATGCCGAATGGCTGAGAAACACCTAAAGAAATGTTCAACATCTTTAGTCATAAGGGAAATGCAAATCAAAACAACCCTGAGATTTCACCTCACACCAGTGCGATTGGCTAAGATCAAAAACTCAGGTGACAGCAGATGCTGGCGAGGTTGTGGAGAAAGAGGAACACTCCTCCATTGTTGGTGGGATTGCAGACTGGTAAAACCATTCTGGAAATCAGTCTGGAGGTTCCTCAGAAAATTGGACATTGAACTGCCTGAGGATCCAGCTATACCTCTCTTGGGCATATACCCAAAAGATGCCTCAACATATAAAAGAGACACGTGCTCCACTATGTTCATCGCAGCCTTATTTATAATAGCCAGAAAATGGAAAGAACCCAGATGCCCTTCAACAGAGGAATGGATACAGAAAATGTGGTACATCTACACAATGGAATACTACTCAGCTATCAAAAACAACGAGTTTATGAAATTCGTAGGCAAATGGTTGGAACTGGAAAATATCATCCTGAGTGAACTAACCCAATCACAGAAAGACATACATGGTATGCACTCATTGATAAGTGGCTATTAGCCCAAATGCTTGAATTACCCTAGATCCCTAGAACAAACGAAACTCAAGACGGATGATCAAAATGTGAATGCTTCACTCCTTCTTTAAATGAGGAAAAAGAATACCCTTGGCAGGGAAGGGAGAGGCAAAGATTAAAACAGAGACTGAAGGAACACCCATTCAGAGCCTGTCCCACATTTGGCCCATACATATACAGCCACCCAATTGGACTAGATGGATGAAGCAAAGAAGTGCAGACCGACAGGAGCCGGATGTAGATCGCTCCTGAGAGACACAGCCAGAATACAGCAAATACAGAGGCGAATGCCAGCAGCAAACCACTGAACTGAGAATAGGTCCCCTATTGAAGGAATCAGAGAAAGAACTGGAAGAGCTTGAAGGGGCTCGAGACCCCAAAAGTACAACAATGCCAAGCAACCAGAGCTTCCAGGGACTAAGCCACTACCTAAAGACTATACATGGACTGACCCTGGACTCTGACCCCATAGGTAGCAATGAATATCCTAGTAAGAGCACCAGTGGAAGGGGAAGCCCTGGGTCCTGCTAAGACTGAACCCCCAGTGAACTAGTCTATGGGGGGAGGGCGGCAATGGTGGGAGGGTTGGGAGGGGAACACCCATAAGGAAGGGGAGGGGGGAGGGGGATGTTTGCCCGGAAACCGGGAAAGGGAATAACACTCGAAATGTATATAAGAAATACTCAAGTTAATAAAAAAAAAAAAATAATAATATCCAGAAGCTGGAAACAACCCAAAAAAAAAAAAAAAAAAAGAAATACTCAAGGTAATAAAAAAAAAAAAAGCATTTTCTCAATTGAGGGTTTCTCCTTTCAAATAACTCTAGCTTGTTTCAACATAAGACTAACCAGCACACTGAATGAAGAAAAACTTTAAGCGCTACCAATGAGATTGGGATAAAGCAAGGTTGTCCTTTCTCCCACTAGTGTTTGAAGTCTTAGCTAAAGCAATAAAACAAGAGAAAAAAGTAAATAGGGAAGGAAAGTGTCAAAGTGTCTCTGTTTGCAGATGACATGATTTGAAATGGCGATGATCTACCAGAACAACCCTAGAGCTGATAAATACTTCCAGCAAAGCGGCAGGTTATAAAATTAAATAAAACCCAGTAGACTTTGAATATACCAACAACAAACATAATGATAAGGAAATCAGGGAAACAATCCCATTCACAATAGCCTCAAAACAAAACAAAATATCTTAGAATAAACCTAACCAAGGAAGTGAAAAGCCTCTAAAATGGATATTTGAAACTTCTAGAGAGATTGAAGATGACAGTAGAATACAGAAAGACATCCTGTGCGTAGGATGGGAAGAACTAATATTGGGAAATATCCATTCTACCAAATGCAACCTACAGATTTAATGAAAACCCAATAAAAGTCTCAAATCATTTCTTCACAGAAAAAAACAAATTCATACAGAAGTACAAAACATCTCAAGGAGCCAAAAGTAATTCTGAAAAACAAGAAAACTGCTAGAAGCCTGATTTTGATTACAGACAGAGCCATAGTAATAAAAGAAATGTGTAATAGGGAGGAAGATTATGAAATTCTATTCTATGGGCATGGCATATCTATGGCGCCCCTGAACTCACAATAGCTACAACTGTCTGCTTAGGACCTGAATAAGACTTGACCCAGCAAACATTCAGTCATAGTCATAGGTTGCCAGGGGGAAGTTAAGGACAGCAGCGGAGAGCTGCTGGAGAAATGTCTGTCTTCAGTGACACCATAGCTACTGTAGAGTTACCCATGCTACTATTGATAGCTTCCTAACAATGCCCACTCTAGCAACCCTGGAAAAAAACAGATCACAAAGAGAAAAAGGCATGAAAGCATGATGCGAACTTGATAGAAGGAAGGTGGGGGATTCTGAAGGTTGGAAGGAAATGAGAGTGGATGAGTTTGATCAGAGGATACTATGCTCATATATCCAAATATGCCAAAGAATAAATTTATTCTGAAAACAAAGAAAATAAGTATTGACAGAGATGTGGAATAGTTAGAACCTTCACTAGTAGGGATGGACAACTCCAGTTGCTATGGGAAGCAGTTCATCTGTTTCTCATGAGGTAAAACAGAACTGCCACATTTCAGTAATATTCTCCCAGACACATACCTGAAAGATTTTCAAGCCTCTTAAATGTGCATACTCAGCTACTCACAGCAGCATAAGTTGCAAGAAGCAACATGGACTCAAACGTCCATCAAGCAGAATTATTGTTTTTATCAAGCAGATAAACAAAAGGTAATATATGTAATGTGTACATACACCTGCAATCACAGACACGGGAGTACTATCCCTTCATACAAATAAGAGCACTATTGCACATAATATGACATGGACTGACCTTAGAGATATCCTAATTAACAAAAGATGAGACACAGGAGGCTGCATATGGTATGATCCATTAATTAAAAATATCCTGATTAGGCAAAGTCATGGAGAGAGAAAGAAGATGGGCAGTTTCCAGAGGCCAGGAGATTAAGAAATTGAGGAGTAACTCCTCAGTGTGTTTAGGATTTTCTGTGGGGATAATGAATATTTTTTAGAATAAAGCAAGTGGAAGTTCTATGAGTGTATTAAGTGCCACTGGGTGTAGAGGGCCGCAATAACATGCGCGACCATTAGATGGCGCTGGCTTCCACTGCGCCCCACATGGAAGGCCAAGTCAGTCAAGATGGCGCCAGCCTTCCCTGCGCCAGCTGGCCCCCCTATCAGGAAGTTAACTATGCGCATGTGCAAGAGTGCCTTCCTGCCAGGTCTTTGCCCATTCCGGGGCGTGCCTGATGAGATCATGAGTAAACAACCAATCAGGCGTTGATGCGTGCCCGAGGGTTAAATAGGCGCGCCTGGCTGGCGCGCAGGGCTTCTCCATGAGATAGGAATAAAGTATCACTCATAGCAAGAATTTCTATGTCTCGCGTGCTTCTTGCCGGCGGAAAGTCACGCGCGGGACATTTGGTGCCGAAACCCGGGACAAAAACATCGCCGGCGCTACGAGAGGCCTCCGTTTCACGGAAGAAATTCAGAAGCTATGGAATACAGGTAAAAAACTCTGAGAGACCATGGCTAGCCTTGATCTGCTCCAACTCAGTCCCCTGCCGGACGCGGCAGGTGCCGCTGTGGTTGCTCTGGCAACCCTCGGGCTTTTTCTATTGACCTTTGAGTTTCTAGCTACCGCCAAACGGCGTCAGAGGTCGCGTGGGAACTGCCCAGCTGTAACAGCAAAGCGGAGAGCGTTGGGGGCAGGGAGAGACAGTCAGTCAGAAACAGAGGATAGTGAAAAGTTGCAACGAGGAAAGGATCCTGATCGATCTCAAGCACCAGGCCCCCCTGCGGTCTTACCACCGCCAGGGGTGAAAAATTGGGGAAAGAATGCCCCGGGTGAGAAGGGAGGAGGTAAAAGGAACACAGTATTTTGGGAGAAAAACTTTGTCTTAGTGCTTATGAAAGGTGTAATTAAGCTCCCGCGCCGGCTCTGGGGATGCTGCGGCATCCGGGTGCTGACGCGACAGCTTTACAGAGTCATACTGATCAGATTTGATAGAGGCAGACCGCCTGAAAATTTATTCAGGAGAATCAAACAAAAGGACATCTCAGTCCCCGTGCACAGCCTGATAGAGTTAATGTAATTGGGTTGTGAGTAAAAATACTCCGGGCTGTATTTCACTTCCATACCATTGGCGAATGTCGGTCATACTGTTCAGATATCTCTCAGTTTCTTACAGAATTGGGTTTCAACACGTTGGTGGACTAGTCCAGGAATTGAGACAATCCATCGCCCATATCAGCTCCACTCGATGGATAGTCGCCGTGAACACCATCTGGCTTTTTCCCCTCTTTGTCTATTGTTTGTCTCTGGTGCACCAGGCTGTCCATGTCTGTCAGTTTATGTCTGTGGTTTTTGTTTCTCGTTGCTTAAATGTTTTATGTTTCGTGGTCAAAAGAAAAAAAATGGTAAAAAACTTTATCTGCTGGTCGTGCACACCTTGACTTGGTTTTAACTCGTTTCAAAAAGGAACAAATGAATAAAAAACAGTTTCAATCAGGTTTTTGAAGCCCTGTGCCTAGAGCCAGGTGTCTAGATTAGCTGGAGAAGCTGACCAGAAGCTAAGCGTCTACACGAGCTGATCTTAAAAGCGCCAACAGCTTCTTCATACAAGAGTTGATAGCTGTTTCTCTTAAAAAAAAAATCCCTGACTTATTACTTGACTCAACAGGTGACAAGGTGCTTCTCCTAAAATCATAACAAAAGGGTAAAAATGGTGTTTGGTCTAAATATTAAAGATAGGTGTAGCCATTTCAATTTTGTTTCTTATTGGTTTTATATGTATAAATATGCTCTACTTGCCTTGGTTGTGGACTATTGGCTTTCAAGTTATTGGATATGGTTAAAAGGGTATAATATTGGTAACAGAAAGTTGACATAAAGCTAGTAATCTGGATGGAGTCATTTTAGATAGCGTGTGACATGGGCCAACCTAGGGAAACAGGTCTAAATTGAGGTAATGTTTTTATGGAATTCTTATGCTAGAAACCAGGCTTCTAAAAGAATTTAGGACATTGTCCCTGGTTGAGGTGTTGGAGGCCACACCTTTGTGAGTCCAAATGTAAGAATTGACAGTCAAACTTTGTAACATAATAGATAGACCTGTGGTGCCTTGGAGACTAGATTGTTTGTTGGAGGTTGAGTTTTGCTTTCCAAAGCTGTGGCTTGCCCAGAAGTTATCTGTATTTTAATGCTAATTCCACTGCCCCAAAAACAGCTGCCTAATAAGTTTTACTTTCCAAAGTTGTGGCTTGCGCAGAAGTTATCTGTATTTTAATGTTAATTTCCACTGCCGGGAGAACAGCTGCCTAGTCACGTACTCAGAATTCAGGTGACCTTGTGGCTGTGTTCTGGTGTTACAAAGAGAACTTAAAGATTGTGATTTAGGATTGCCAGTGTTACATTGACTAACTCAAACTTATTTTTAATTAAGGAAAAATCAAACAGGTAGAGATTGTTACAGGATTTATAAGGATTGATGAGGTTTTAGAACTTGTGAGAGCATTACAGCCAGTTTCCTTACTCCAACTGCCATTTCAAGACAGATTTAGAGGATTGATTTTATACAATTTGTTTTCGTCATAACAATTGTGAGTTTTCATTTCGTGAGCTTGCTTATAGTTTCAGAGAGCCCATAAAGTGATATCATTAAGAATGGTTAACAGCCTCATATTAGGTAATTTTGTTGCTTCTTCAGTGTAAGAAGTTAGAACTTAAATCTTTCTATGTATATGGAAATGTTTACTACAAACCTTTGCTCTCAAAATGAGCTTTAATATTTGGGGAGTAGCTGTTACCCTACTCCAGAAAAGAATATTTGAAGCTAATTTTAAGCTTCTAAAGATATGTTAATTGGCTAAGTACCTCACCTTACCAGAGGACTTAGGTCTTTGTTATGCACATTGGAGATAAAGCTTCAGCTGTGTTAGTACAGAGTTGTGGACTAGAGTCATGGAAGTATTTTAAATAGAAACCTGGTAAAACATATCTTATTCCAAACAACAATTAATTGGTTACTACTAAATACTGATATTTGGCCTATCACATATACAAATTTTTCAGACAAAATTGATAATTTTATTCTTTACATGTTTTTGTATTTCCTGTATATTTGTACGTACAACCCATAGGAAATGCGCTTACTGTATTTATAGGTGGTTCATCTAATGAAAAGGCTACATGTATGATTGGATCACTTGTTTATTCTCTTGAGTTTCTGTTGCTTCAGCACAGATTATTAGATTACGTCCTGTAGCCACTGTTTTTAAATCAAGCTTTCTATTCATATACTGATAGCCAATGTGTGGCTTGTGGTTTACAATTGATTTCAATTACTTAATGCTTTATTAGAGACAGGTTTTCTACTTGAAATCAGTGAGTGACGATTTCAATGTGAATTGTCTGACAACTCATTGTCCTTTCAGTGCTCTGGCTCAGACAACTAAACAAAACCATAGACGCTGCTCTTTAAAAATGGTAATAGAGTTGATAACACACCCTCACGAAAAGAGGAAGACTCCATTTGTTTACTTTCAACTCCCAGCCTCACCCTGCCAGCTCAGAGATTTCTAGTAAGACTAAATCTGGACAATATTTACAAGATTTGACATTTCTAATTAATGCTTATGTTTAGGTAAATAAAGTTTGTGAGGTGCTAGAAAAATGGCTTAGTGGTTAAGAGCACTATATACTGTTCCTTTATAGGACATTTAAAAACTCAAACTGGATTTTCTGGGCTCCTTAACAAGGGAGGACAAGATTCCAGACAGATTATAGGCCTTACATAGGAACAATTAGTCAAAAAATCTCATTCTTTATATATTCAATACAATTATGCTAGAGACAATAATTTGGTATACAAGTCAATTTATAAATACAAGTGCTCAGTGTCCTCAACTTAATCCTCGAGGACTTACCTTAATAAATAATATCTTTACTATATCTTTATAAATAAAAAGGGGGAGTTATCCCTGTATGCTAAATAATGCTCCTTTTATTTCAATTTTAAAATATTTCAATTTTAAAAATTTGGATGCCAAAGTTTATGGCACCCTACAACTAGGCATACTTCTGCCTAGGTGAAATAGAGAGATCCACTTATTGACATGTTCCTGTCCAGATATTTTATATGGGGAAGAGGGAATGTTTGTGTTTTTTCTACAGGATGCTACAGGAGTGTGCCAGCTGCCTGAGTGTCTGGTGAGACATGCTGATCCTGGGAGCATGAAGATTCAGCTCTCGTGGTTCGGGTCCCTGGAGTCATTCCTCTGCCCTGAGAGGAAGATAGAAGATTTCCCTTCATCCTTTGTCATCACAGAGACTTTGCCGTTGCTGCAGTCAGTGTTACCGCCACGTGTTCCCGTCCCATTGTGGCCTACGCTCAGACTCTGTACACTGCTGTTTCCTGGAGAAGACTGAACTCTAGCTGTTACCCCTGTCCTTTCATTTCCCTGGTGACTTTTGCTGCCTTAACTGGTAACTGGTGTTGTCATTTTACAGACTATAGCTTCACAGAAAGCTACCTGTGTAAAGCTACAGTGACTGGAGACCTCTGTCCTGGTTATACAGATCTCAGAAATGGTTCCATTGTCTGCTGGTTGTTCCAGAGAAAAATGACTGATCCTGAACTGTCCTGGAAAAGACCTTGACACTTTCGCTGCTATTGTAGCAGCCATTACTGCTGCAGACATTGTGTCTGCAGTGTCTGGAGTTATCCTCCCCCAATCTATTGTTAGACAAGTACAGTGGGTGAACTTTCTGGAGTAGTTACTAACAATTGGAAATTCTAAATTTCATTATAGGAGTGGCTTGACCATGGCCCTTGGTGGCAACAGCTGAGGAGGACCATATGAGGTGCCCACTACTTATCGGGAGTGGCTCTGTCTGATGCAGCCCTATGCTGTGGATCAGTGTTCATACTATGGTTGGTTTACAAACTCAGATCTCAACAGTAACATGACAAGGCCGTTATCACTCAAGCACTTGCAGCCATTTGAACAAAGGGCCTCACCTGGAATTTGGTTATCTTGTTCAGGATTTACTCTGTATTTGAGTTCCCTGCTCCTGCACCCCATGGACCTGTGGGTCCATTGCACTGGGAGGAGAGGGATACTCTCTGTATCTGAGTTCTCTGCTCCTGCACCCCATGGATCTGTGGATCCATTGCACTGGGATTGAGAGAGACTCAGTGATTTCCTTTGATCAGCCCTTGCACATCGCTGAGGTTTCCTCATTGCACGCGATAGGGTGATCATTTCTGCTATAAAATTATAATTATAAGGGTGAGATGTAGAGGGCCGCAATAACATGCGCGACCATTAGATGGCGCTGGCTTCCACTGCGCCCCACATGGAAGGCCAAGTCAGTCAAGATGGCGCCAGCCTTCCCTGCGCCAGCTGGCCCCCCTATCAGGAAGTTAACTATGCGCATGTGCAAGAGTGCCTTCCTGCCAGGTCTTTGCCCATTCCGGGGCGTGCCTGATGAGATCATGAGTAAACAACCAATCAGGCGTTGATGCGTGCCCGAGGGTTAAATAGGCGCGCCTGGCTGGCGCGCAGGGCTTCTCCATGAGATAGGAATAAAGTATCACTCATAGCAAGAATTTCTATGTCTCGCGTGCTTCTTGCCGGCGGAAAGTCACGCGCGGGACAACTGGGCTATACACTTCAAATCATTCGTGCGGTATGAACCTTATTTTTAAGAGTATTTGTATTCCAAAGTAACAAAATAGTGATGTAAACAATTAGAAAATACTATTTTTTTTTTGGTTCCTTTTTTTTTTCGGAGCTGGGGACCGAACCCAGGGCCTTGCGCTTCCTAGGTAAGCGCTCTACCACTGAGCTAAATCCCCAGCCCCCAGAAAATACTATTTTTAATATACTTCCCATAAGACTTAAACAGATCATGAGGCACTTACAAATGAATCTCATATCACTAGGGCAAATCAGTATTAAAATAAAATAAAATAAAATAAAAATATACCAATAAATCTCACAAAAGCTATGCAAAACAACTAGGGAACAAAAATGTTTCCTTTTGGTATTTAAAGAAAAAAACAAATAAATAGTGCATAAATAAACCATAAATTATTACATATCAAAATTCGATCTTATGCCTTCAAAATCGATTTTAATCCCTACCCAAAGCATGGCAGGGTATTTCATCGATTGTGAAAAGATAATTTGGAATTTATGTGAAGTATAAAAGTTCAAGAAGAGTTAAGGTGATGCTAAAGAAGAGACGGGAATGACACAATTCACAAGATGGCACTTACTGAAATACTATATACATGTAACAATTAATGAAAAAAGAGGAAAATAATTTTAAAAAGAGCAAGGAGGGTATATGAGAGGGTTTGGAGGAGGGAAAAGGGAAGGGGAAGTGATGTAATTATAATCTCAACATTTATAAGAAATAGGCTTTATTAATTAAAAATATAATAAAATTGGCCTTTTCAAATAAAAAATGCTTTGAAAAACATACTTAAAGATTGAGGCTTTAAGGAGAGAATGTATAACAATCAAGGGAAGGGATGGGAACATGGACATCTACCCTACAACAATGGCATGGTGGAAACATTCCTCTGAATGGAAGGATTAAACCTAGATCTTTAACTCATACGTGCCTAAAAATTTGCTTCAGGTTTACTACAAACACAAGCGTGAACAAACAAAGCTTTATGAGTTTCAGGAGACAATTTCCAGGGTCTCTGTGCTTTGATTAAGTGACATTAACACTTATCTGACCACTGACGCATTATAATTAGCACATGAACTATAGACAGGTGAAGGAGTTGGAGTTCATATAACCAAAAATCGATTGAGATTGAGAATTAATCATAAGCTCCCATCTAAAATACAATAATGAAAGACTGCTCAACAGGAAACAGGAAAAATCCCAAAAGAAGGAACACAAATACCCAATAAGAAAAATGGAAATATTGATAGTTTCACTATCTTTCAATGAAACGCTAAGGCATTTTCACATGTCATATTAGCAAAAATTTAACCTAAGAACACTAAGTGTTGGTGAGATGTGGGCACTGCTCTTAGTACTATAAATTAGAATTTTATTGGAGAGCTTGCAATATGCTATCCCCCAGATCCACAAATGTGCCACTCCATTCAAATAGCCTAGTAAATTTGCATGTGTATCACAAGAGATGCCCGTATATTTACTGCTTCCTTGTTCAGTATTGAGAAGCCCTGAAAACTGTCTTCCATGTGTTTGTTGGTAATAGAAATGGAATGATTAGGATGAATAAAGCAAGCAGTACAGGCCTTTGCAAGATATCAAAACTGGAAGAACTTTGAACAGTGCTATTTTTATAAATACAGACAGGTGAGTAGAGGAGCAAAAATTGGTCAGGAGATACAATCTCTATTTGTTTATCTTTGAGAGGCAAGGGGACTATTATGCCTTGGGATATGTTTGAGGCAGGGTCATGCTGTACAACTAACTCTGATTGTCCTAAGTTCATTATGGACACCAACATGGCTTCAAACTTGGAGTGATCCTCATGCCTCTGCCTCCTCAGTACTGAGATTAGAGGCTGGAATCATCAAACTTTACTTATGCTGTGCTTCAGTTCTACAGTGTCTCCGAAGATTCATCTACTGAAGGAGCACCCAGCTATAGGTTATTGAGGAGTGATTGGATAGTGAAGTCATTAGAAAAGCTGCAGATTAATCGGCTGAAGAATTCATGGCTGGATGGCCTCTTAGAAGGGGGCAATCTTCTTTGAGGACAGACTTCACTGACTATTAGCCTATCAAGGATACATTTTGTCCTTGCCTACTTCTTCTCTCTTGCCACTTTCTAAGAGACATAATGCTGGAAGTTTTTCCTCTACCACACACTGCCTGCCATGATGCTCTACCTAAACACAAGACAACAGTGCTGGTACCAAGCACCCATGGTTGGAAACCTTTGAAAACTGAAACTGTGAGCCAAAAACTCTTTCCTTCATTTAAGTTGGTGTCTTCAGGTATGTTGTTGCCAAAGACAGAGTAGTAAAGGTAGTAACATAGTCACAAGAACCATAGGTTACTGCTATAAAATTATATTCTTTAGAGATATAGTTATCTGAAACTCATGAGGAATTTTCATCTTAAATAGGTCTTTTACAGATAGATGTCTTTTATAACCTTTGGCTTTTCTTTTTTTTAAAAAAACCTACTCAATAATTGTTACATAAATGGATAAATGAATTATTCATTTATTCAATATAGATTCTATTCTACGTCAGGCATTAAGAAAGCAACAGCAAACAAGGAATGGTTCACTCCACTATAATAATTCAGTCTTTTGAATGAGTGATGGGCGTGTAAACAAATACATGTTTTAATGTGAGAGGATAAATGTAACAGAAATATGATAAAAGTGTAGTCAATGTGCAAAGGAAGACTAACCAGTTCTACCTAAGGCTGCAGGAGTCCTGAAGGTCTTCAGCAAAGAAATTACAAGTAGCTTCTTTCCCCCATGGAAATGATTTAATTCTAACCAGAGCCTCACATCTGAGCCATGGTATTTGCAGTCAGGTCAGTCTTTGTGATTTTTAAACCTCTGTGCCTTAAAGGGACTTGTGTAAATAAACCTTCACAGAAGGTCATGACTTTTATCCTCAGATACAGCAAAAGGACTTAATGTGAAACAAGTAACTGGAGGCAGAAGTTTGCTGAAAGAGGTCAAGAAAAGACAGATTCAAGTTGATCCTTGAGTTCTGTCAGTCATCCCAGCTGTGAAAAGCAAGGTCAATTGCTCTGACCTTTGAGAATTTCAGTCATCCCTAGGACTATATCAGTAAGCTAGCTGCTTCCCATGCTGTGTGGCCCTCTACCTTCTAAAAGCTCAGTCTATATAAAGCTCTTGGACAAAACCTTCTTTCTTTCAGGATCATTTAAGGAATTCTTCTAACTTTGAGCTCAAATTTTTCTCCATATATTATAACATGGCTTAGTAATGTCTAAAGTCACTCTTTTTTTAAAGAGTCACACCTCTGCCAACAAGAAACCACTTAATAGTTCAATGTGGTAAATTCTAACCCATAAGCTTAGTGTCTTAGGTTCTCAGGTAAGTAATCTATACATGTTCTGAAATCAATTTTACCATTAGGCATTGTGAAGTGTAGTTCAAATTCTTTGCATGGATTGGCATTGATATTGACTACAAAACGAAATACAGAAGAGGGTAATGTTGCCATTTAGTTTATCATCTAGACCAGGGTAGTTGCTTGTCTAAACTCCAGACGTTTTACTTTTATTTAATACCTAGAGGAGTAAATAACATATAGATGCAAGATCAACTTAAGCTTGTCAATGCAAGTGATTTGGGGACTTAATCCCCTTTTGATAGAGAAACAGGTTATTTCAGTCCTTGAAAAGGCAATGGCTCTTTCTAATACTGAAGTGATCTAAATTTAAAATCAGTGAGAGGTACATACAATGTGAGATCTACATGGTCCACTCAAAAACCAAGCTAAATTGTTGGGGTTATTTCCAAGACTTTTCATTACCACCATTGCTTCTAAAAAAAACAGTAGCACAATAGCATTTTCTTTTGGAAAAATACTTCATTAACATTTTTGGTAAACTTCTGTAGTTGCAAATATTGCCAAAATTTATTAGAATCCCAAAGCCTGGCCGCTGAGGTAATGATCATAGGAGGAGAATAAATCACTGTGAATTTATACTTGGCTGAACATTCCACAGGAAGCTACTGTGCCCAAACTTCAGATGTTCCATAGGGCCTTTTTGGAATTTATTTTTACGGCTATGGTAGGCATTTATTCCCACCCACATTGAAACTGTTCCAAAACTAAAATTCTTCTGACCATATTTTGGGGGGTTCCATCACCCATCTGTTCAAGTACTAGAATAAACTCAAACTTATTTTCAGGGAAAATCTTGGCTTACTTCTCAGTACTCATTCAGCTCATCCCCCTTTAAAGTTGAAAGGGCCTCCTACTCTAACATATACAAATTCATAATTCTAATGGGAAAATATGTTATCTGAAAGACAAAGTACAAATATTAAACAGGGGAAATGTATGCAAAAATACAGCCCCCCCACACACACACCAACTGTGAGATCCACATGTCTGAAGTATGTATTTAGCTCTCATAATTCCTCTGCTAACCTGTGCAAACTTGTTCTACCAAGAACCTGCATGAAATAAGAGTAAGAAAATATCCTTGTGGTGTATGTGCATTGAGAGTATTGATCATTTTATTAACCAGCCCTTTCTCAGCCCCCATCTAAAAGTATTTTAGAGTAAATTTATCAAGGACTCAGAGCCAGCAATAATTTTGCATATTCTAAGTCAAAAATGTTGGTTGTTGTGTCTCATGTATACCAAGTTGTGACCTTTCTTGGTGCTGGCTGCCAGAAAGAGAGAAATGACATTAGATTCTCCTTATAGCATTTGGGAACCATTAATGAGCATTTTATTTTCACCCCTAAGCATCATATTATTCTGATCTTTACTGTCACTTCACTTACTTACTTATTTTTTTCCCTGACTTATATGTTACTGGGCTGCTACTGCTTTTGAGTAAGGTTCTGTGAAAAAAAGAAAAGTCTGATTTTTTTTTAAATTAAGAATTATATTTGAGATGGTATGTTTGGTGTGTGTGTGTGTGTGTGTGTGTGTGTGTGTCTGTGTGTCTGTGTGTCTGTGTGTCTGTGTGTGTGTCTGTGTGTGAATGTGGAGTCCATTTTTTCCTACCAAGTAGATCCTAAGGATTGAACTTGGGTCCTCAGACTTGGTGACAATCACCTTTACCTACTGAGCCATCTCTTGGGCCTCAGTTTCTTAAATTGTGGGTTCTAGTTCCAGATAGGACTGTGCAACTGAATGTTCAAAACATTTGTCAACTGTAAAAGAGTTCTAAATCTTCAAATGCCCAAAATGAATTAGAATAAAACCTTAATGAATGGCAGCTATTGTCAGCACTCACCCATGTTGCGTCCCACAACTTCACCACAGCCTTGGCACTTTACTTCATACCACATAGCCATTATGTAATGCCAGCAAACACTCAACTCAGGTTTGAGACAACATTTTTGTTTTGATCTGAAGTTGTTTTACTGTACACAGACCATTTGCTCTTGTTTAAACATTTATTTTTATTATTTTTAATTATGTGTACGTGTGTGAGTAAGTGAGGATATGAACATGAGTGCAGACACCTTCACAGGCTGTGTGTGCTAGATACTCCTGCAACTGGAGACACAACCAGGTGGTTGTGAGTCACCTGACAGTGCTCAGAACCACTCAGGGACTCTAGAATTGTAGTACACACTCCTAATGGCTGAACCATCTCTTTAGCCCCAAAGTAGTTTAGTCTTATAAAAATGCAATTATTTTATTGTAACAAAATAATACAGTATTTTCTTTCCATCTCTGCTCAAGATGTAAATATCAAACCAGTATATGTTTGTATTGAATTATGTTATGATATTTAACATTTATTAATTGCTGGTTTGGGACCAGCAAGTTGACTCAGGGCGTTAAGAGTACTTGCTCCCAAACCTAACAATCTGTGTTTTATACCTGGACCCCATAGGGTGGAAATGGGCAAGGACTCCTGCATTTCCACCTGCATGCTATGGCAAAAGCATGTTCCATTGTACATACATGCAATACACACACACACACACACACACACACACACACACACTCACACACACAAGTAAATGGTTCTAAAAATGTTCAAAGGATGTTTTTGTCTGCCTTGCTGATTTGAATTTCATAAAAACTAATTATTAAGTAGATTTTTGCCTGGGATTTACACAGAATTTCAACAATTCCTAAAATAGCCCTAACCTCACCATTGCCATTTTGTATTACTTATTTATGCAGAGTGGAATTCTCAGTGTTGAAATGATAAGATATGCATATCAATCTACTCTGAAAAATGTTAAAGATGCTCTGTGTCTTATGTCAAATCTTTATGTAAAAATAATAACACATACCCAGCTCATTTTAGGCAAGTTCACATTCTTCTCTCCTGAATGGTAAAATCATTACATGTATATATCAAATCAATATACATATATACTACATTTTAAAAATAAATTTATGATTATTATTAGCAAAGGTTTGATTTGTAGACTGTTGAATAAACCTATCAGATCCAGAGTCACCTAAAATGTCTCAGTGTAGAAAATTGGAAATAGTTCTACCTGAGGACCTAGCTATACCATTCCTGGGCATATATCCAATAGATGCTCCAACTTATAACAAGGACACATGCTCCACTTTGTTCATAGCAGCCTTATTTATAATAGCCAGAAGCTGGGAAGATCCCAGATGCCCTCCAACAGAGGAATGGATACAGAAAATGTAGTACATCTACACAATGGAGTACTATGCAGTGATTAAAAACGACTTCATGAAATTTGCAGGCAAATGGATGGAAATAGGAGTAAGGAGGAGGAAATAAGGATGGCACTATTGGGAACTGGAGGAGATGTGAAAGAGGTACAGGGGTCAGGAAATCAAAAAATGTGTATGTATGTATATATGTAGCACGGGGGATGAGGAACTGGGGATAGCCACTGGATGGTCTCAGACATCAGGGAAACGTGAGGCTCCCAAAACCCAATGGGGATTGATGGCTTTAGCCAAAATGTTCAGAGAGGGGGGAGAAAAAACCTCCAGTAAATAGGCATGGACCCTGGTGGAGGGATAGGGCCACCCACCCATCTCAAAATTTTAACCCAGAAATGTTCCTGTCCAAAGAAAGAAAAGAGACAAAAAATGGAGCAGAGACTGAAAGAAGGGCCCCACCTGGGGATCCTTCATGTCTGCAGATACCAAACCCAACACTGTTGCCATGGACAAAAGGCACTTGCTCACAGGAACCTAGTGTGGCAGTTCCTGAGGCGATCTGCCCAGCAACTGACCAATACAGATGTGGATGCTTAAAGCCAACCCTCAGACTGAGCTCAGGGAACCTGGTGGGCGAGCCGGCAGAAAGACTAGAGGAGCAGGGGGCATTACAACCCCACTGGAAGAACAACATGGGCTGGCCTGACTGCCCAGTTCTCCCAGAGTCTAGACCATCAACCCAGGAGTGTATCTGGAGGGATCCATGGCTCCAGATACATATGTAGCAGAGGATAGCCTTGCTTAACACCAACAAGAAGAGATGCCCTTGGTCCTGGGGTTGTTTGATGCCCCAGCATAGGGGGATGCTGGAGCAGTGGGGCGGGGCAGGATAGTGTGAGTGGGTGGGTGAGCACCCTTATACAGGCAAAGAGGAGGGGGAGGGCAGATGTGGGATGCAGGGTTGGTGGAGGGTTAATCAATCAGGAAGTGGGATATCATTTGAGATGTAAACAAATGGAGTGATTAATTTTAAAAAAACGTCTCAGTATAAATGGTCTCTATATGGAAAAGTTCAAGCAGCCGTAAAGCAAGTTTCACACACATATACACATACAAACAAAAGGAAGGCAGAGAGAAGCCTACAACACCTCTGAGGTGGATTTTCTCATCTATAAAATGAGATGAACGGGCACCATAATCTAATCTCTCTACTTCTCCCCCATCCCCTTTAGCATACTTTGTAATCCAGGCTACCCTCAAGCTTGTGACTCACCTACCTCCCCTTCCCAAGTAGTAGAATTATAGTTATGTACCACCATGCTGGATGTCCCCACTTCTAATTCATACAATTCTGGTGTTTATTTCTCAAACGCTTTCAGGTGGATTTCTCTAAACTACATTTTTTTCTTCTTAATTCAGATAGTTGTCCCAACTTTGAGTCGAACAAAATAATGAGATTCCTTGTGACATTTTCCTACTCAATCATATTTATACCCATCCCACTGATTTCCCCCTGAAGCGTCCCCTCCCTCCCCACCTTCACGTCTTTATTGAAGATCTACACGCTACATGTAAAATGAAACATGAAGTTGTTGCTAGAAGTGTGACTCGCTTCTCTTGGCAACATGACCTCCAGTCCCTTCCATTTTCCTGCAAATTACATAAATTCAGTCTTCTTCGTGCGAGGGTATGACTGCTTTGTGTATATTACCAAATCTTCTTTATATACTCATGTGTTGGTGGATGTAAAGCTGATTGCACAGTTGCCTATGGTAAGTAAAGCAGCCACCAGCATGGATGTGAATGGATCCCCTGGTTAACCTGCTGACCTTCAGGTAAATACCCAGGAGCTGGATCATATAATAATCATAGTTTTAATTTTCCGAGATGTTGATTTCCATAGCAGCTCCACTAATGTATGTTCCCATCAGCAAGTTTCTCCACATTCTTAGCAGCCTTTGTTTCTGCTAGCAGACCTTCTGACTGGGATAAGACGGAATCTCAAGTATAGGTTGACTCACATTTTCTTGATAGCTAAGGACTGGCAATACTTCATCTCTGAAAACTGTCCAATCAGCAATCATTTATTTGTTAGATTATTTGGACTTGAGTGTTCAATATCTTTAGTACTTTATATATTCTGAATCTTATTCCTTTGTCAGTCACATAGTTGGTTAGTATTTTTCTCATTCTGAAGGCAGTCTCTTCCCTACGATGAGTGTTGGCACATCAGATAAAAGCTTTTTAATTTGATGTGGTTCTAATTTGATGCCTTTTTTCTGAGATATTTCTTAATCCCTTTGAATCCAACCCTATTCTTCCATTTAATCATTGTGAAGTAATTATCATTCTACCTATACTCCTTAGAACTTCACTGTAGAACTTGCTCTTCAGAATAGGTCTGTCTAGTTTTCTTTACATAACACCCATTACAGGCAGTAGAAATTCTTTTCCAAAGCTCTAAAAACAGCATTTTGAATCACTTCCTTTAGGACAAGCTGTTATGGTCAAGCCATCTTCCTTTGTGGTCCCTCACCCTACTCCTCCACTTAACTTTATATTCACTAAAAGAAATTCACTTCTTACAAGTTGCCTTTCAAAATCAGCCATGTGCTTACTAACAGGAGCCCAGCATAGCCTTCTGAGAGGCTCAGCCAGAGCCAGACCTATTCAGATGCAGATGTATACAGCCAAACATTAGACTGAGAACCGGGACCTCAATGGGGAAGTTAGGGCAAAGATTGTAGGAGCTGAAGGGGTTTGCAACTTCATAGGAAGAACAACAATATCAACCAAACAGACACCCCAATGCTCCTAGGGACTAAACCACCAACCAAAGTGTACATGTGGAGGAACCTATGGCTCCAGCTGGATATGTAGCAGAGGTCGGCCTTATCTGGCATCACTGAGAGGGGAACCCTTGGTCCCATGGAGGCTTGATGACAAAGGATAGGAGAATGCTAGGCAGCTGAGGTGGGAGTGGGTGGTTAGGTGGAGGAACAACCTCATAGAGGCAGGGGGAGGAAGGAGGGGATAGGGGGCTTGTGAAGGCAAAACTGGGAAGGGGGATAATACTTGAAATATAAATAAATAAAATAAGGGGTTGGGGATTTAGCTCAGTGGTAGAGCACTTGCCTAGGAAGCGCAAGGCCCTGGGTTCGGTCCCCAGCTCCGAAAAAAAGAACCAAAATAAATAAATAAATAAATAAATAAATAAATAAATAAATAAATAAATAACTTCTGGCATCAGTCAAACTACCTCACATCTCTGTGTCTCTGTTTACTCATCAGTGAAATATGGGAAAGGTGATGGAAGGAATAAACGAATTAGGTCAAGTTACCTGTCACCTAGAAGCAGTTAATGTAAGTTACCATTAATTCCTTACTAGCCAAAAGCCATAAATGTTAAGGATTAAAAAGATCCACAGTGTGTTGATCTATAACAGTTTATATTACAAATAAAATTGCAGCAAGTTTCTTTATAAATACCCCTTTATTTTCATTTTGGACAGTAGCAACTATGTCAGTATAAAATATAGAATTATGTTGAAGCTACTTCAACTTACATTCCAATGTTATCCCCGAAAATTAAAGTCCCACAAGCCACCAGTAACTTGAAGTACTCATGAAAATATATGCAGCTATCTTATAATTTCACCACCTTCATATTAAATATTTGCATTGGAGATTAAATTAAACATAAAACAACTGGAAAAGATCATATGAGATTGCTAAGATATTCTGATGTTTTGCCATGGCTTTATCAATGGTAGAATACTTGGCTGGCCTGTAACTCTCCAATAAAGATATTCTGTGGAAGTATATAAATTAATATGGTTGAAGTAGCCTTTTGGAAAATTAGTTCACAATTTTATGATCAACTGAATGAATGACATTTGTTTGGAAATCAACCACAAAATATCAGGCCACAAAATAATGTAAGCTATGATGGTGGTGGTATGTCTCATGATCTACACTTCATGATTGATGTTATAATATCAGACAGAAACAATATAATTAGAAAAGAGCTAACCTAATTCATTAGGCAAAAATAACTCCAGCACTTTGACTATCCCATCTCCAAATCTGCTCATCTTGCCTTTCCTCAGAAATATTGAAGTAGCTATTTATGCTCAGTAGAAGTGATTCTTCACTTTATTTTAGACTAAGGCTAAAGTGTTGGTTTTATGTGCCAACTTTTAGAAACAATTCTAAAATTTACATCATGAAATGTGAATTGTGTGCCCACAGAGTGTTGCTGAAATCTCCTGAGGGAAGTGAATACCCACCCACGCCAGATGGAGACTGGATCCCTCATTCTCACTGTAACATACCTACCAGAATATACTTGCTTCTGGACTAACTTTGGCCTCCTCAATTGATTTAGAAGCTAATTTCTCAGTGACGTCACTTTTTATTCTTGTTCCTTCATTAAATCACTTCAAACCGTTACATCATCCAGACGTAATACTTCTGGAAGCCGGATGGACTAATTGCACACACAACAGGCAGCAAACCCCTGACCAGTGGAAGCTGTCTCGGGGACATTCCCTAACTCTTCACCGTCTTTCCATTGAAAATCTCTTGGGTAGGGGACAAGCTCACATTTTTACTGTTTTCTCTTTTTGAAAAAATAATTACTTTGTTTACATTCAAATGTTGTCCTCCTTCAGAATCCCTGCACAAATCCCTCACCCCAACCTTCCCTGCTTTTGCCTCTAAGAGGATGATCCACCACCCACCCACTCGCTCACTACCTCATCTCTCTAGTATCTGCCTACTCTGGGGCATCAAACCTCCACAGGGCCAAGCTCGTCTCCTCCCACTGAGGCTAGAAAAGGTAGTCCTTTGTTATATATGTAGCAGGAGCCACGGATTGGTCCATGTGTACTCTTTGGTTGTTGGTTTAGACCTTGGTAGATCTGAGGGGTCCAGTTAGTTGATACTGTTGTTCTTCCTATGGGGTTACAATACACTTCAGCTCTTTCAATCCTTCCCCAATAACTTCCATAGAGGTCCCTGGGCTCAGTCCAATGGTTGACTATGGGTATCTGCATCTGTCTTAGTCAGGTGCAGGCAGAGCCTTTCAGAGGACAGCCATACCAGGCTCCTGTCTGCAAGCGCATCTTGGCATCGGCACTCATGTCCAGGTTTATTGTCTGCAGAGGGAAAGGATTCCAAGGTAGAACGGTCTCTGGTTGCCCTTGGTTCAGTCTCTGTGCCACTTTTTGTTTCTGCATTTCCTTTAGAGGAAAACAATTCTGGGTTAAAAATTGTGAGATGGCTGGGTGGCCCCAATCCCTCAACTGGGTGCCATGTCTATCTACTGGAGGTGGTCTCTTCAGGTTCTATCTCCCCACTGTTGGACATTTTGGCTAACATCACCCCGATTGGGTCCTAGGAGCCTCTCGCAATCCTGGTGACTGGGACTTTTTAGTGGTTTCCCATGTTCCCCACCATACACTAATACATATTTCTACTTATTCTTCTGGTCCTCTATGTTTCTCTCTTATCTCACACCATAACTGATCCTGCCACCTTTTTTTCCTTCCTCCTCTCCTCTCCCAGCTAGGTCCTTCCCTCTAGCTCCCATGATTATTTTGTTTGGCCATTTTAACTGGGATAGAAGCTTCCACACTTTGGTCCTCCTTCTTATTAAGTTCCATATGGTCTGTGGAGTTGTATCATGGGTATCTTGAGCTTTTTGGCTAATATCCAATGTTCAGTGAGTACATATCATGTATGTACTTTTGGGTCTGGGTTAACTCACTCAGGATGATATTTTCTAGTTCTATCCATTTGCCTGAAGATTTCATGAGGTCCTCCTTTTTAAAAGCTAAGTAGTATTTCATTGTGTAAATGTATCATGTTTTCTATATCCAGTCTTCTGTTAAGGGACATCTGGATTGTTTCCAGATTCTGGCTATTATAAATAAGGCTGCTATGAACATAGTGGAGCATGTGTCATTGCTATCTGTTAGAGCATATTTTGGGTACATGCCCAGGAGTGGTATAGCTGGGTTTTCAGGTAGATCTTCCAATTTCTGAAAACTGCCAGATTGATTTTCAAAGTGATTGTACCAGCTTGCAGTCACACCAGAAATGGAGGACTGTGACTCTTTCTCCATATCCTGCCAGCATCTGCTGTCACCCAAGTTTTTGATCTTAGTCATTCTGATTGGTGTAAGGTGGATCATAGGGTTGTTTTTATTTGCATTTCCCTGATGACCAAGGATGATGAACATTCCTTTGGGTACTACTGAGCTGTTCAAGATCCTTCAGTTGAGAATTCTCTGCCTACCATTGTACCTCATTTTTTTATTTGGTTATTTGGTTTTCTGGAATCTAACTTCTTGAGTTCTTTGGCAGTGCCCTTTGCCTTACAGAAGTTTTCAGTTTCATGAGTTCCCATTTGTCAATTGTTGATCTTAGAGCCTTTTCCCCTATGGCGATGTATTTGAACCTATTTCTTACTTTTTCTTCTATTACTTTCAGTGTATCTGGTTTTATTTGGAGTTCCTTGATCCACTTGGACTTGAGCTTTGTACAATGAGATAAAATTGGATCAATTTGCATTCTTCTACATGCAGAACACCAGTTAGACCAGCACCATTTGTTAAAGATGCTTTTTTTCCATTGTATGTTTTTGAATACTTTATTAAAGATCAAGTGACAAACGTGTGTGTTTTATTTCTGGGTGATCAATTCTATTCCACTGATCTACCGGTCTATCTCTATATCAATACTATGTGGGTTTTTCACTACTGCTATATAATGTAGCTTGAGGTCAAGAAGGGTAATTTGCCAGAATTTCCTTTATTGTTGAGAGTTGTTTTTGCTATCCTGAGTTTTTGTAATTCCATGTGAAGTTAAGAATTGCTCTTTCTATCTCTGTGAAGAACTGTGTTGGCATTTTTGATGTTGATGGCATTGAATCTGTAGATTGCTTCTGGTAAATGGCCATTTTTACTTTGTTAATATTGCTGATCCATGAGCACAGGAGATCTTTCCATCTTCTAAGGTCTTCTTTGATTCCTTTCTTCAGAAACTTGAAGTTCTTGTCATATAGATCTTTCACTTGCTTGATTATTTTATATTATTCATGCCTGTTGTGAAGGGTGTTGTTTCCCTAATTTCTTTCTCAGCATGTTTATACTTTGTATAATGAAAGCTACTGATTTTGAGGCAATTTTATATCAGTTCACTTTGCTGAAGTTGTTTATCAGCTATAGGAGTTCTCTGGTAGAATTTTTGGAGTGCCTTGTGTATACTATCATATCATCTGTAAATTGTAATACCTTGACTTCTCCTTTTCAATTTGTATCCCTATTGCCTCCTTTTGTTGTCTAATTGCTCTAGCTAGAACTTCAAGTACTAAATTGAATAAATAGGGAAAGAGTTGGCACCCTTCTCTTGTCCCTGATTTTAGTAGGATTGCTTCGAGTTTCCATTTAATTTGTTGCTGGCTGTTGTTTTGCTGTGTGTTGCTTTTATTGTGTTTAGATATGTGCCTTGAATTCCTGATCTCTCCAAGTTTTTTAACATGAGGGCATGGTGTATTTTGTCAAATGCTTTTTCAGCATCAAATAAGATGATTATATGATTCTTTTGAGTTTGTTTATATGGTGGATTATATAAATGGATTTTTGTATATTGAACAATCTCTATATCCCTGGGATGAAGCCTACTTGATTGTGTTGAATGATCATTTTGATGCTTTCTTGGATTAAGTTTGTGAGAATTATATTGACTATTTTTGTCTAGCAGGAAATATTCTAAAAGAATCCTGCGCCACCACCGGCAAGGCAACAGCAGGCAGAATGGCCTCTTCTCCACCAGCAGATGGTCTAACCCGGGCTCTGAAATCTCTTCACCCAGTTTCCTAAGTTGCTGTGGCAGGTCACTGCTACACCAGCCCCATGCTTCCAAATTCCCTTGACTAGTTGAGGTGCACTTCTCACAAACCCACCCTTTGTTGCTGTACCTTTCTCTTTCTGGAACCCAGTTGAGTCACCACATGAAGGAAAACACCACACAAACTTAGTTTAGATTCAACAGGTAACACAATTGCTGGGCATAGCAACTGGCATCCTAATCTGTAAGCCATTCTAAGTTATAAATCCTCTGGTAAAGAATCCCAGTAGATCTACCACCTGAACCAGGAGCCTTCACTACCTACATTTGGCCTCCATCTCATCCCCCTGTCCCAAAAGCAAGTATTCTCCTCCTCCCCTCTTCCTCTCTCAGACCTGGAAGTCTTGCCAACTCGCCCAGTGATTGGTTCCTTGAAATCTTTATTCATTAGGAGAAGGTTCTGCCACATTTTGGCATAGATATTCATAAGCAAAATTGGTCTGAAGTTCTTCTTTGTTGGGTCTTTGTGTAGTTTAGATATAAGTGTGACTGTGGCTTCATAGAATGAATTAGGTAGTGAACCTTCTGTTTCTATTTTGTGGAATAGTTTGAGGAGCATTGGCATGAGGTCTTCTTTGAATGTCCAATAGAGTTCTGCACTATTACCACCTGGTCCTGGGTTTATTTTGGTTGGGAGACTTTTAATGACTCTATTTTCCTAGGAGTTATGGGATTGTTTAATTTTCCTGATCCTGAATTAACTTTGGTATGTGGTATCTTTCTAGAAAAGCATCCATTTCATCTAGATTTTCCACTTGAGTCTAGGATTTTGTACTAAGATTTGATGATTTTTTTTTTAATTTTCTTAGTTCTTGTCATTATGTATCCCTTTTCATTTCTGATTTTGTTACTATCTCTGTGCCCATTCGTTAGTTTAGCTAATGGTTTATCTATCTTGTAGATTTTCTAAAAGAACCAGCTCTTAGTTTTGTTGATTCCTTGTATAGCTCTCTTTGTTTCTAACTGGTTGATTTCAGCCCTGAGTTTGATTATTTCCTGCCGTCTATTCTTCTTGGGTATGTTTGCTTATTTTTGTTCTAGAACTTTCAGTTGTGCAGTTAAGTTGCTAGTGAGGATCTCTTCAATTTCTTTATGAAGGCACTTAGTGCTATGAATCTTCCTATTATCAATGCTTTTATTGTGCCCCATAAATTTGGGTATGCTGTGTCTTCATTTTCATTAAATCTAGAAAGTATTTCTTCTCTGACCAAGTTATTTAGCAGAGAACTGTTCTGTTTCCATGAGTATATGAGCTTCCTGTTGTTGTTTTTGTTATTGAAGATCAGCCTGAATCTTTGGTGATCTGAATGCAATGGGCTTATATCAATCTTCTTGTATCTGTTGAGGCGGGTGTGTGTGTGTGTGTGTGTGTGTGTGTGTGTGTGTGTGTGTGTGTGTGTGTGTGTGTGTGTGATTATATGGTCAGTTTGGGAGAAGGTAATATGAGGTGCTGAGAAGAAGGTATATTCTTTTGTTTTAGAGTAAATGTTCTGTAGATATTTGTTAAAAGCATTTGGTCCATAAATTTTGTTAGTTTCACAGTGTTTCTGTTTAGCTTCTGTTTCCATGATCTGTCCATTGATGAGAGTGGGGTGTTGAAGTTCCCCACTATTATTGTGTGAAGTTCAATGAGTATTTTGAGTTTTAGTAAAGTTTCTTTGGCAAATTTGGGTTCTCTTGCATTAGGGACATAGATGTTCAGAATTGAGAGTTCATCTTGATGGGTTTTTCCTTTGATGAGTATGAAATGCCCCATCTCTTTTTTATAACTTTTGGTTGAAAGTCTATTTTCTTGAATATTAGAATGCCTACTCCAGCTTGTTTCTGGAAACCATTTTCTTGGAAAACTATTTGACAGTGTTTTACTCTGAGGTAGTATCTGTCTTTGTAACTGGTGTGTATTTCCTGTATGCAGCAAAATTTTGGGTCCTATTTGCGTATCCATTTTGTTACCCTATGCCTTCTTATTGGGGAATTGAGTCCTTTGATGTTGAGAGATATTAGAGACCAATGATTGCTTTTTCCTGTTATTTTTGTTGTTAGAGATGGTATTATGTTTGTATGGTTCTCTTCTTTTGGGATTGTTGTACCATGATTAATTTCTTGGTTTTCTTGAGTGTAGATATGCTCTTTGTGTTGGAGTTTTCCTTCTATTATCTTTTGTAGGGCTTGATTATAGAAAGATATTGTTTAAATTTAGTTTTGTCATGAACTATTTTGGTTTCTCCATCTATGCTGATTGAGAGTTTTGCTGGGTATAGTAGTCTGGGATGGCATTTGTATTCTCTTTATGGGTCTGCATGACATCTGTCCAGAATCTTCTGCCCTTTAGAGTTTTGTTGAGAAGTCTGGTATAATTCTGATAGGTCTGTCCTTATTATTTGGCTTTTTTCCCTTACCACTTTTAATATTCTTTCTTTGTTCTGTGTACTTAGTATCATATTATGTAATGGGAGGATTTTTTCAGGTCCAATCTATTTGGTGTTTTGCAGACTTCTTGTACATTTATGACCATCTTTTTCTTTAGGGTAGAGAAGTTTTCTTCTATGATTTTGCTGAAGATATTTTCTGGTCTTCGAATTAAGGATCTTCACTCTCTTCTATTCCTATTATTTTTAGGTTTAGATTTTTCATTGTGTCCTGAACTTCCTGAATGTTTTGGGTTAAGAGAATTTTGCATCTTGTATTTTGTTTGACTGTTGTGTCAATACCTTCTATGATATCTTCTATGCCTGAGATCCTCTCTTCTCTCCCTTGTATTCTGTTGGTGATTCTTGCATCAGTAACTCCAGATCTCTTTCCTAGGTTTTCCATCTTCAGGGTTGCCTCCATTATGATTTCTTTATTGTTTCTATTTCATTTTATAGGTCCTGGATAGTTTTGTTCAATTCCTTCATCTGTTTGTTTGTTTTCCTATATTTCTTTACAGGATTTGTGTGTTTCCTTGTTAAGGGCTTCTACCTGTTTCCCTATGTCCTCCTGTATTTCTTTAACGGCATTATTTATGTCCTCCTTAAAGTCCTCTATCATCTTCATGAGATGAGATTTTAGGTCAGACTATTGCTTTTCAGGAGTTTTAGGGTATAGGGCTTGCTATAGTGGGAGAATTAGGGTTCTGATGGTGCCAAGTAGCATTGGTTTCTATTACTTATGTTCTTGATCCTCGGTAACTGGTTATCTATGGTGTTGACCAGACTTATTGACTCTGATTGGAGCTTGACTCTCCTTGTTTGCAGATAGATTTCTGTGATCTGGGTTAGAGCAGGCCTTCTGGGAGGCAAACAGTGTTGTCTCTGTTTAGGGGAGAGCCTTCTGTGTCCCTAGTCAGGTAGCCTCCTGTGACCCCCATTAGGCAGATCTCCTGTGACCCTGGTTATGGCAGACCTTCTGGGAATCAGGCTGTCTCTGTGTGTGGGATGTGGGCTGGAGCACCTGATCTTCCCTAGGCAGAGTTGCAGACCAGGAGCAAGATGTGTCTCTGGAAGGGCAGATAGGTCCTGAGTCTGCTGGATTCTGTGGGGGTCCCAGCTGTCAGCTCATTTTTTTTTCTTTTTTTTTTCCGGGGCTGGGGACCGAACCCAGGACCTTGAGCTTCCTAGGTAAGCGCTCTACCACTGAGCCAAATCCCCAACCCCTGTCAGCTCATTTTATGTGATATTTTTAACTAACTATATATGCTGTCTAACTGTTATATAGATTTATTTCCTTAATTTCTCAACAGAATCTAAAAAGAGGTCAATCTTTGCTCTAGGGTTTCTAAAAATGGTCCAGTTACCTTACTTTTTTTCTCTAACCAACAAAATATTTTTCTTGGTTTACTTCAGAATATTTAATTACTTCAGCAAGCATAATTCTTGGAAGTCATCTAATCATTGCTCATATTTTTCCAAGAGGTATCTGGTCACATTGGAGGCACCTCTCTAGGGAACAGATTACTCTTGTGGGACCATTTGATCTGCAATCCTTTGTTGGAATTATAGCCAGCCAGAAAAAATATTGTCTTCAATAACACGTAATGAAGTTTTGGATTTTTTTTACCACTGCTATTCTAGCCTTTTCTAGGCTACATTAAAATCAGAGAATTGTCTTATGAGGTTAATATATCATCCATCCATTTGTAGTACCCTCCTTTTTATGGCCTTTCATTTTCTCCTCCCTAAAGCATCAACCAGCAAACCTGCACAGAATATTCCAAGTGCCTGAAGCAAAAAGCATTTTTCACCTTACTTCAGCTAATATAAAACATTTCTATTTTCAATCCATTCACTTGAAAATTGTTTAGAGTTTATCCTATCCTGAATGCTAGGTATGCAGCTGTAACCAGATCAGCAAACTTCTGTGTAGTATTCAACCCAGTGGGATGGTGAAGAACAATAAACAAGAGTGAACTCAACATGGCAGGTAGCAAGAGAACCTACAGAGGAAAACCAAACAAGTCAGAGGGAAAGTCTAAACAGAGAGTGTTGCAGATGTGGGATAGGTGTTATTCTGTGTTCAGTTAAAACTTCCAGTAAACACTGCACAAAGTGCTTGTTGGAGACATTTACTCTGCCATCTAATACTTAACTTGAATCTTCCATGTTCTTTAAAAGATGTGTGACTCTTCTGCTTAGCCATTGCTGCACAACAAATTTTCCCAACACTGTTGCTTTATACAGTAGCCATTTATCCCACTCATGAGTCTGAGACTCATGAATTCTGACAGAATAAGGAAAAAGAGTTCTTCTGTGTACCATGATGTCTGTAGCTTTAGCTGAGTGATTCCAACAGCCAGCAACTGTAGCTATCACAACTGATACTTTTAGAGTATCAATCTTTCTACACACCACTCCTCTGCTTGGCTGCATTGGTCTTTCTCCCAATATGACAAGCTCAAGGTCATCAGGGTTTTTACACAGTGTTGTGGGTTGTTATCTATATGCAGGTGAAGGCACAAGATAAAGCAAGGCCTGTGATTGGTCAGTGAAAAAGTAAGGCAGGCACAAGGTTTGGAGAGAGGAGAAAGGGGAAGCAGAACCACGATAGAGGAGGAGAACAATGATCCAGATCTGTGTGGCCTTAAAGGGCCACAGGTAGTTATGAATATTTCATAAGGGATGAATTTTTAAGACAATTTGTCTTATTTAGATGGGCAGGTTATATCAATTGCTTCAGAGTGTTGGTATTCTGTCTAAGCTCCACTTCCAAAGTTACCTAATAATAGCCAGATAAGCTCCACCCTCACAGTTACCTGACAATATCCAGGTATGCTCCGCCCCACAGTTATCTGGTAACAGCCAGCTGTGCCTGGCACTGTAAAAGGGGCTGCTTGCCCCCTCCTCTCTCTCTCTCTCTCTCTCTCTCTCTCTCTCTCTCTCTCTCTCTCTCTTCTCTTGCTCCCTGCTCCTCCCCTCTTCCCTTTTGTCTCTTCTCTCTCCATTCCCCTCCCCACTTCCCTCCAAACGCTCATGGCCAGCTTCTATTCCTCTCCTCTTTTACTCTTCTTCTCTCATTAAACCTTTTCATATGGAACCATGTTGGCCCATTGTGCTTTGTCAGGACATGAGCTGTGATTTCTACCCCAACACGGCGTTTATTGTGTGGATGTTTTGTGGGGTGAGGATTTACTGATATAAATTGATTGATAAGTTACAACCTTATTGAGTTTTGATTTTAATTGGTTATTAGGAGTTGTGGCTATAAACACAGGGGGCAGAAGCTGGGAATGTGAGCAGAGTCCTCAGCAAGAGAGTAGCAAGAAGGGCAGTGCTGCCTGGCTCTGAGAGTTGCCAGCAGCAGTGTGGGTTGGAGATTGGGAGCTTAGTTGAGATGCTTTGCTGATTGAAATGAAAATACCCTGCAGACGACATGTGGTCTGCCAGAGCCAGCAGTAGTATGGGATAGTGAATTCTTTTTTATTATTTACCACAACACAGGTGTCTCTGGGCTTCAAGTACAAGAATTCCAAGACACAAGAAGTAGAAATCACCATACTTTGCAGTCTGAACATACAAATTAGCAAAGTTTCACTTCTACCATATTTTATTAGTACAAGTTCAAGTCAAGAATATCTCTTCCATAAAAGAATATCAAAGAATGTGTGGGCATCTTTACTCTACCACATGGTCTTGGACAAAATCCATTATTTCATTTTATCTTCACTGTCTGAGCTCTTAACATGAATAACAGGCTCTAACTTCAAGTTTTGTAAGAATAAATTAGTAAAAGTCAAGTGTTTGAGAGATGACAAGGACTCAATATGTATTATTTACTTTGTCATGTTTTTCTTTGTGGAACCAGGTATTAAACCTAGAGTCTCATACAATTTAAGCAAGTGTTCTACCCATTCAGTCAATTTTATTCTTTTAAAGCAATGCCTTTGGAATGTCCTCTCATGGTGATTTAAAACAGTTGTAGGTGGACTGGAGCTTAGTCATATATAATAACATAAGAGTCTAGCTTCTTATGACCAGTTTTTCAGTGTACCCTGCCATCCAAGTTCCCTATGCTTAAAATATGCTGGCAATGCTCCAACTGCTTGTATTGTCTACCCCAAGAATGCATTGTTGACCAGTTAGAAATGGGAGCGATATTGCTTGGTTATTCAAGATAGTATTCATATTTTGGTTATAGAATGGAACCTATAAAAACAAGGCATTATAGGAAATATAGATTTCCATGGGTCCAAATAACGCTTTCAGGACAACTAAACAACCAAGGATACTGAAAAATGCAACACCAGCCCTGGGGAACATGGCTGGTGGTCCGGTAGCCTTCCCCTGGATGAAACCAGGACTTTAGCCAGGATGATTCTTCTTCCTTTCAGCTTCTCAGTTGAACAGTCCAGAATGTCTTTGAGGTGCCAGTCCCAATTAGACAAGCCATTCCTGACTGCCACTGACCCTTCAGAGTCTCTTTGATACCAGTTCTGGCTGCAAGGGAGTGTCACGCCTGTCCTTGATGAGCATGTGAGGAAGAAACAGTTTCTTCTTATTGTTTCAGTGATGTCACCTCCCCTTGTGTTTTCTCTGTAAAAGATCCTGTAATGTACTTTATCAGTTCCTCTCATGAAAATCCTTCAAATTTGAAATGGAGTCTCCAATTTAGCTTCCTCTTCGAGAAAGGATGCAATTATTATATAAAATAGCTCTGGTCTTGTTTCATTTATTTTGCAGTAATAGGGTTACACCTGTGAGGTGATAGTAAGGATATGTTCCAACTGAATCAAGGAAACAGCAGACTCTGTTTCATAGGATCAACATTGGTAATATAGCCATATCTGCAGCAAGTCAGCTGAAAACATTAATATCAGTATTTATATTATAGTTTGTAGAAGATTTTTATGGAATCTTAAAAAAGAGAATAACTAAGCTAAGCTCAATATTAATCACCATACCTTAAGCAAAAGTAACAGTAAAATACATATAATTCCCACCCTAGCCCCCAAAGTAAACAAATAAATAAATGTGGATCCTATAGGAAACAATTGAGTATTGTCCTTGCATTTTCTGTAGTTTGTACACCAGATCATTTAAAACAGACTTCATAAAGACTAAGTTGAAAACAGCTGCCAATATACCAAATAATGATCAAGCACACTAAGAAAAATCCATATCACTCTCCGACTAATGTTGATTTGAAACTGCAAGGAGAATACAAAAATAAAATTGATTGTAAGCAATTTCTTGAAAAAGGCAGACAGTGGGTATTTTCCTCCACAAGACAAAACAATATCTACCACTTTAACTTTTAAATGGATGTATTGACATATATTCCTTGTTTTCTTTCCTGGCACAGAATAGTGATAGAACCCTCACTTGCTAGAAAAGGTAAGCAATGAATGGAAAAACTCTGAACTGGTTAAAATGAATTTAACATCTGCTGAATACTCAAAACTAAAAATTGAGGGGTGGGGGCTTTTAAGCTCATCATTCTTGCCTCTGATTGAAGTCAGCACATATTCACAACATTTACCAATCAGGATTAGTCAGCAAGGAGGAAGAGTGAGATGTTCCTTTCCTAGGTGATATTTGTGTAGTTGTTGGATTAGCATTAAATAAACCTGATTTAACCACAAAACTTCAGAAGGTTACTTAATCATTGGCCTTTGCATCTATTCAAATACCTTCTTCCACTGTTTATAATCAGATGGCTATCAAATATTCTTGAGAATTTGCTACTTTTAAATTTTTAAGTTGGAAGAACTCGTGCCAAGCCTGCATGAGGCCCTGGGTTGAGTCCAGAAGAAATTATAAACTGGGTATGGTAGTACATACTTCTAAGCCAACACTCTGGAGGTAGAGGCAGGAGAACTCAAGGCCATATTCAACTACATAGTGATTGGTGAGTTCAAAACATTTGAGCTGCAGAAAGTAGTTGGGGGAGATAGAAACCCAAAAGTTAATAGTTTAGTCTTAATATTTCTCCTGATTCTAAACTGAACTCTCTGAATTGACTGAAATCATTCACATGGGACCAGCAAGCTGAAGACTCCCTCTATTCCTAATAGCTCTAATCTCTTTGAGTATCTAGCCTAAGTTTTTTTCTAACACAGTATCTGGCTTCTAAAGAGAAGTGTTCAGAGAAAGCAATGTGCAAACTCATCAAGATTGCTAACATACAGTTTGTAAGAGCAAGCTTTGTGATTAAACTCAGTATCAATAGAGAAGAGAATTAAGCAGGATAAACAGGGCATGCATATTTAGAGGAATGGTGATTGGAGAGAAGAACAAAACAATGCTCCCCATCACTTTGCTATTCAAAGCAAAATATCTCACAGAAGTAAAACTGCAATTATAGGTAAACAATTTAGCCAGATAGAAATGACAAATTCAAGATAATATTTCCAAAAATACTTCCATTGGCTCCTTTTTGCTTATACCCACTGGTCATATTCCTTCTCTCTTGAGAAACATTTTAAAGAAGGAATTCCACTCTCATTTCAAATTTAATACTAAAACAATAAAAGAGGATTGTGTGACTCCTTTTCTTCATCCTCAAGTCTTGTTGAAGTCTATATCAACATCTTTCTCTCCTGGTATCTTAATAATTGAACTTCACTAAGAAATTGAGACAGAAATAATCAGATAAAAAAGCATTATTGAGAAAACTGTTATAATCAGTACTTGGATTGGGAAGGGAGGGAAGAGTATGTACAGAACTAGTAAAATACAGAAATTCCCTTCACCCAAGGCTTCAGCTAATCCCCAGGAAAACTCAGACTGTATGATTCTTTCTCTAATTAGACTGTAAAGGGAACCCTTTCACCCCTGCATTGATATTCACAGTGGTTTAACCTTCTCTAGGAAGGGCCATGACCTCAAATAGTTTTTCTTAGCCAAGGACTTTGACCTAAGGATCATCTGATCATACCACACTCAAGAATCTGTTGAGCAAGTCTTTCATTCATGAATGAAAAACTAGCATTATTGCATAACAGCTTTATTAAAAATCAGTAATTTTTTAATGGTTTCAATGGGGATCTAGAGCTGCTCTAAACAAATTATGACCGTCTTCTTACTTGTTTGACTCATACTCCAAATATTCACAGTTTGAGACCAATGTTTAATTTCAGAATTTGGTGACCTTAGAGTTTAAACTGTGATACAATGGTTTTATATCCAAAATTCATGACATACATCAGCTCCATGTAATATTCCTTCTACCTGAATCCATCACCCCACATATTTTTGAGAACAGAATACCACTAGGATAATCCAGCTGTATCTACTAAGAAGTTATCCACAAAATAATTAACAAGTTCAAAGAATGGTTTATTGATCTTGAAGCTGCCTAGCTTTAGGCATAATTAGTCTTGGTGTAAAAACATTACAGAACATAAAGATACTATATGATATCGTTATTGTATCTTTATTCTGCATAATAAGTAAAACTCCCCAATGTGGGTTCAGATCAATTGGTCCAAATTTTTTGTCACCATGGTTTTGGCTTTCTTTTCACTTGTTAAAGATTCCACCTCAAACTGGTCTTATTTAAGAAAGAAAGTCCTCCATTCTCTGAGGACCCAGTTTTCTTTTTTCCTGTAGCCCCTCTCAGCCCTCTCTTTTATCTCTTTCCATTCCTTTGTGTCAATAGTCCATTCCTTTGTATCATAGATACCTAGGAACACTATCTACCTGGAACCCCAGTGGCCACACCAGCAGGCAATCTTCACTCTCCTTGGTTTCAGGATCTCTCCAGTTTTACCCCAACCTTGCTGCAATCTGCATGCAAATGCCTCTCCTCCTAACTCCATTCATTGAAGTTTCTTACTTTGGTACAAAACCAAGGCCCTCCCAGCCCTTTCATTATTGTCTCTCCAAATTGTTCCTTGACTTACTTCAAACCTACTTGCAGGAGCCCCTCCTCGTACCACACTTCCTGTGCTTTAGGGACCCTGCTTCTTGGTTTTGAACCCATGGTTCTTTCCTACCAACCCTTTGAGTATTTTTTCCAAACTATCATTATTCCTTTACCAACCGGAGACCTGCAGAGGCACCCTGTACCATAAAATCCCAGCTACCACACTTTCCCAAGCTCCAGAAAGGGCAAAAGAAATTAAGAACACCCACTCCACAAAAGCAAGATCAGATATCAACACCTAGATACACCTTAATCATCCAAACTCCAGATGCCCAGATAACAGCAAAAAAGCACAAACATTAATGATCAAGACAATATGCCTCCAACATTGTGTAGTAGCCCTACTACAGTAAATCCTGAGAAATATAACTGAAGCACAAGACAAAGACTTTCAAATAGCAATTATGAATACATTTAAGAGCCTTAAAGAGGATATGAATAAATTCCTCAATGAAGTCTCTGAAAACCAAATGGTTGAACGAAGTAATGAAAACAACCTCATAGGTAGCAATGAATAGCCTAGTAAGAGCACCGGTGGAAGGGGAGGTCCTTGGTCCTGCCAAGCCTGAACCCCCAGTGAACGTGATTGTTGGGGGAAGGGCAGTAATGGGGGGAGGATGGGGGGGAACACCCATAGAGAAGTGGGGGAGAGGTTAGGGGGATGTTGGCCCAGAAACCGGGAAAGGGAATGACAATCAAAATGTAAATAAGAAATACCCAAGTTAATAAAGATAAAAAAATAAAAAAATTAAATAAGTAGAACCACCAAAGAAAACTGAAACAGAGATAAAACTGGAAATGAAAAATTTAGGAAGTCAAACAAAAACCTCAGAGGTAAGACTTACCAATACAGTAAAATACATAGAAACAGAATCTAAGGCAACAAAAACAAGGTAGAAGAAATGTATGTCTCAGTCAAAGAAAATGTTAAATCTAAAAGAATCTAGATACAAAGCATCCAAATAATCTAGAATACTATTCAAAGATCAGATCTACGAATAACAGAAAAATTTTAATTTTTTTTATTTATTTATTTTTACACTCCAGATTTTATTCCCTTCCTGGTCCACCCCTTGACAGTTCCACATCCCATACCTCCCCCCAAAACCCCCCAACCCCAACCCCTGTTTCCACAAGGATGTTCCCACCCCATTGTAGGGCCATCATGATAGGTCCCGTTTTGTGAATGTCCCATGCCCTCAGTAATGGTGTCAGGTCTTGGGACCTTCCCTTGAACTGGATCCCACTTTGAGCCTGTCAATGGACCTTCTTTTCCTCAGGCTTTTCTCCATTTCCATCCCTGCATTTCTTTCAGACAAGAATTATGGATCAGAGCTTTGATTGTGGGATAGCAACCCCAACCCTCACTTGATAACCTGTCTTTCTGCTGGAGGGGGGCTCAATAAGCTCCCTCTCCCAACCACTGGGCATTTCATCTAGCCCCCCCAACTTTGAGTCCTGAGAGTCTCTTACTTCCCAGGTCTCTGGTACATTCTAGAGGGTCCCCCAAACCTCCTTCCTCCTGAGGTTGCCTGTTTCCATTCTTCCTGCTGGCCCTCAGTGCTTCAGTCCTTTATCCCCCCAAACAATTCCAGATCATGTCCCCCTCTGCCCCAACCCATATCCCCTTGTCCCTCCTTCCCTTCCCCCTTGTAGTTGTTTTCTTCTCCCTCCCAAGTGGGACTGAGGCATCCATGCTTGGGCCCTTCAGTTTGTTGACCTTTTTGAGTTCTGTGAACTGTATCTTTACTATATTCTATATTTTTTCTTTTTCTTTTCTTTTTCTTTTTTCTTTTTGGCCTAATATCCACGTATTAGTGAGAACATACCATGCATGTCCTTTTGGATCCAAGTTACTTCACTCAGGATGATATTTTCTAGTTCCGTCCATTTGCCTGCAAAACTCAGGATGTCCTTGTTCTTAGTAGCTGAGTAGTAACTCCATTGTGTAAATGAACCACATTTTCCATAGAAAATTTTTACAAAGAGAGAAAACTCAGGTCAAAGGTACAGAAAATATTTTCAACAAAATTATAGAGGGAAAGTTTCCTAGCCTAAAGAAGGAGGTACTTAACTAGGTACAAGAAGACTACAGAACACCAAATAGTCAAGACCAGAAAGGAAAATCCCAGCAATGTACAATACAAAGCACTAAAAGTATCAAACAAAGAAAAAATATTTATTTAAAGCTTCAAGGAAAGACCAAATCACATATAAAGGAAGACCCATTAGAATAATACCAACTTCTGAATTGAGACTGTAAAGACCATACATGCTTGGAAGGATGTTCCACAAACTCTGTAAATGGGAACTAATACAGAGACTCACAAATAGACAATGTACAGAGAATGAGAGATTTTGGCACATGTGGTCCCAAATGAGTGTATTCATCAAGTCCCTCATTCAGGGCTCAGGGAGCTATGTGGAAGAGTAAACAGATTATAAGAGCCAAAGTAGATAGATGACACCAAGGAAACAGTGTCTTTTAGATGCAACAGGACTGCTGCACATGTAAACTCAGAGTCTGTGGTAGCATGCACAGGGTAGCATGCACAGGTTGAAGCCAGATGGGATCCCAGTACTAAAAGGGAAAATATTGACATGATCACCCATCTTAACTCAGAACCTATCTTCATCTGGCAACCACTTGCAAATGATAAGTAAGTTTTCTTCATTGGAATCTCACTGGACATATAAGCCTAGTTAGGGCTAACACACAAAAAGTGAACTCAATGGTGTTGTGTGGAGTTTGTCCTGTATTACTTTGTTTGGGCATTTTATTATCTTTGTTTTTGCTTCTGTATTATGTTTTCTGGTTCTGTGTTTTTAACAAGATTTGTGTGTGTGTGTGTGTGTGTGTGTGTGTGTGTGTGTGTGTGTGTGTGTTGTTTAGTTTATTCTGTTTTGTTTGCTTTTTATTTGCTTGTTAGAGAGAGAGAGAGAGAGGATGAGAATGAATAGACTTAGATGGGCATAGGTAGGAAGGAGGTAGAAGGGGAGAAGAAACTGATCAGACTATATTGTATTAATTTTCAATTAAAAGTCAGAAGCTAAACAAAAATAAAAAATCAATCTCTCTCTTCTCTCTCTCCAATACACACACACACACATACACACACATACACATACACACACACACACACACACACACACACACACACACACACAAAGAGAGAGAGAGAGAGAGCCTCAAATTTGATTACCTAAATTCTTTGACACTGCCTAATTATATTAACATATCAAAGCATCAGGCTCGGGTTCTCAATTTCTCTGAAATTTATAATCTCCTGCTGAGAATTTGTTTTGTTCCTGTTCAGTTGAACTTTAAAGCAGACCTGTTACTCTGAAAAGAGACTTGCTTTATATGTTTCTATTTTGTCAACACACAGCCAGTTTTTATTTCATTCAGTTCAATTCAGCAAATGATTAGTGAAAGGCTACTGATCCCAAAAGGTTGTGAGAGATTCATAAGTTAATGAGATACAGATTTGACCTCTTAAGTTTATAAGACAGTAGGAGAAGGGGAAGGGAGAGAGAGAGAGAGAAAGAGGAAGAAAGAGAGAGAGGGGGGGAAGAGGGAGCAATGGAGAGAGAAGTAGTCTACAAATTAGTATAGTAAGTTGACCTATGAAATTGAAAATATTTGTCCATAAGAAAAGAAGAGGAGAAGCATCTGGTTCGATTTAATATAACATAGCAGACAATGTAATTAGTTTTTCTCCTAGCATCTAATGTTCATCCCCCTGGGGAAAGGAGAATTTTTATAGAAATAAAAACCTAAAATCCATAGAAGAAAACAGGATCAACAAGCCAAATGCAAAATACAGCTTTAAAAAAAAGCTAAATAAAACTAACTTTAAAACAAGGAGAAATTAATGAAGATTCAAAGATTCAAAACCTTATTTGGTATTTATAAGTTTAATTCAAGTAGTTTTAAAGTGTTTTATATGAATCTTAAAATTTTTCAGGTAAATGTGTAAGACTATAAAAAAATCAGAATAAAATAATCCTGCCCCAGAAAAACTAATGTTGCACATCCTCACTTTTATGTAGATCCTAGCATCTAAGCCTTAGAATTATGTTTAATCTGAAATACATATAGAATCAAGGTAGCCGTAAAGGGTACCCTAGGGAAACAGAGAACAGCCATCTTAAGAAAGAATAGTGGAGCACCAGTGATATGAAAGGAGACAGGAGAATAATGGTGAAAGATAGCTGGGCCAGTAGAGCAGATGAGGGGATGGGAAATGGATGATAAATGGTGAGGACATTCAAAATGCTATCTGGAAACCAAGCTACACGGGAGGGGGTGGATAATCAGGGTAGGGGATAGAGATTATGCATTTAATTGAAATTACCCTATACTATGGCTAACACGTCTCTTAGAAGCCATGAGTTACCAAATAAAAACCCAATACCAAGTGTGAGATACTTCCCTGCAAGTTGTTGGTCAGGGGTATCCCAAAGACCTCAAACCTATACAGCATATTGTCATTGCTCTTTGTAACTCACCAAACTTGAAGACAAGTCCCTATAGCTATAGTTACCACACACTGGGGACAGACAGGACATGAAGAAATCAAGGTAGTACTGATGAGAAATTCTCACAAGATTAATAACCATTATTCTTTCAACAGATGTTTTCAACAGATATGAACATAATGAGACATTTAGATTTCTTTGTAAACTACTTTTTCAAATTTTTATAATAGTTATTCTCTGAGACTCTCATATATGTATTATTAATTCCAAAACTGTGAGGAAAAAGACCACAAACCCAAATCATCATATCCAAATTAACTAAAGCAAGCTTTTTTATTTGTGTATACAGGATGCCTCCCCCCGTTCATGTGCAGTTCATGTGATCACCATTTGTTATGAGAAAGACAATGTTTTTATAGCTAAGTTAGGAAGTTTCCGAATGGGAGATTTGGTGGGCAAAATAGGCAGGGCTATAAGTGTAACAAGTTAGTCATAACGACTTCCTGAAACAAAGATATGATTGCGAGGGAGTACCTACAAGGTAGTCATAACAACGGGTAGTCATATAAACATTTTGAAATCAAAGATAACAAGATGGCTATAACAACTGTTTGAAACAAAGACATGAATGGCATTCCTGGAACATGCAGTACGAAACCATTTGTAGTTAAGGTTAAGGAGGCAGGCTGGTTCATCAGTATACAATCAAATATGATCATATCCATCCAACTACCAGGGAGCCCACCATTGATGACAGTTTACAGGCAACTGAAAGTATCCCAGACAGCCAGGACTACACTCAGGTATTCAGGACGGAAGTTTAGAACACATGCCCATAGCACAGGGTTTTTGAAGCAGGAACCAAGGCTTGACTTCTTGCTCAATAGCTGCAGGGGGAGTTTCACATAAAGAAGCAATCTGACAGATACTTAGGTAAGCAGTTAGCTGGAGAGTTCTCTTCTCAAGAAGGCAGATTAAGAGGAGCTAAGATACCTTAACCAGTGAATCCTAACCTCGGGTTCCTCGACTAGAGCTGGGAAATTTTCCATTGGAATCTTATCAAAGAGATCAAAACCCGAAATTACTTCGGCAAGAATACAAAATGGAGGAATGTTTGCATTGTCTTGCCCTGTCACACGCCAACTGTCCTACTGTGTACCCCTAAAACACCCCCCTACCAGTCCTATCATTTTCCTTTTCTAAAATTAATAGGGTTGTACACGATCATGAAGTTTATTCAAATTAAAGGGCTTGGAGGTTTTGTTAAAGCCCGCAAACTTGCTTCAGTAGACAACTAGACATGGTGGGTGACTACACAGAGAGCCAGCTGTGAGAGATTAGAACTCAGGGCCAAGTTTAGAAGGGCTAAGGGCACTTTGTTTTCCCTGGTGTTTCACATAGTTTCTCTTGGAAGTTGTTTTCTACTAAGGTATTTGTTATTTTGTTTTCATGAATTCTGAGGTTTTCATTATGGTTTTGTTTGTTTGTGGGTTTTGAGGGGTTTGTTGTTGTTTGTTTGTTTGTTTGTTTGTTTGTGTTCTGGTTGTTTTCTGTCAGGAAAAAGAAAATCTCCTAAAACAGTGCATGAGGGAATAATCGTCTCAGATTCTTACAAAAATGGATATTCCAAAATTGCCTAGAGAGAGGGAAGGTTTTTTCCTTCTATCTGGCAAATGTGGCATCGCTATTACAGGAAAGCAGAAGATGAGCCTTGTGAAGACCTATCCTTCATTCAGTCAATAAAAACATCCTCCCACCCCTTCCACCCACACTAAACAATCGATGGGAATGAAATTTTAGCCCACGCAGACCAAAACCAGGAAAGCTCAAGCAAGAAAGATACTAGAAAAAGATTCGATATAAAATCCTAATCCTATTTTTTATGTTTCCCCTTCATAAAAGCATTTTATAAAAAGCATTTCACATTAAACAGAGATTAGTGGGCCTGACCTTTCACTCTCAAAACACAGAGCCAGACTTTGAAGACTCAGAAATGAAACAGAATATAAAATGTCTCAACACTTTTAAAGTTGATTGCAAACAGAAATTATAACTTTTCGCATATTAAGTTAAGTAGCACATGCATGTTATTGAAACTCATTTCACTTTTATTTATGCTTTGTCTACTTAAACTTTTTTGAAGTTCCATGAAATAAACATAATGATATTTTTCTGAAGTATTATACCAGGCCTAGATTCAAAACAATTGAAAACACCCCAAGCACCAAAGCCCTACTGACTTAGTCCAAAATAATAGTCTTGGCTCAACTCATGCTGGACTATGGACTGCAATGGAGATTTTAAGCATTCCTCAGGAACCTGTGAAAAAGGTTTCTGACTGACAGGAAGAACTTTTTCCTGACCTTCCCTGCTCTGGCAGATGAGGCTCTGGCTCCCTGTTGACATGTGCCTATGGTACATACCAAAGTCAACGCTAACCCCTAGCCCCTCTGGTACCTATTTACATGTACTTGTTCTGTATTGCAAAGTCCACAGTAGCCTCCTGGTCCTTATTGCCTCCTCCACTTCTCTTCCTCTAGCCCCAAGGTTATTCCAAACTGCAGCTCCCTTCCCACTCTCTACTCTGTAAAGACCAGGTTTTCCCCACCCCCTACTCTTCTTGCTAAACTTTCTCTTGCTACACTTACTTCTCTCCCTGACATTCTCTACCAAGAAATAGCCCTGCCATGTCAGGTCTGCTTCTTTTTCTCTCTGCTGTGTATTCTCCCAGGTGCCCCTGGATGTTCTCTCTCTCTCTCTCTCTCTCTCTCTCTCTCTCTCTCTCTCTCTCTCTCTCTCTCATTCACAATAACTCCACTTCCTCCCCCCCCCCCATATAATTGAGCAGACTTACCACTGGTTTCTTTACTGTGCTGTTGTTTACAGTAACTATAAAGGAAAATAATTCCTAATGTAAAAATCTGAGAATGAATATAGAACTAAATACAGCTATTCTGGCACTTGAATTCCAATGCACCAAAGAAAACTAAGCCATGAGACATTGCTCTCCAAGACCTGTAAGAGACTGGTCTGATGCTGCTTGTATTCAAATGCTAAACACTGTCTCCCAAGATCTGGTTGCCCCCATGAGGAAATGTTCCTGTATCACAAATAATGTTATGTAACCTTCTCCCCAACTTAATTGGCCAATAAAAGGTTAAAGCCTGTAACTGGACAGTAGATAGTGGCAGGCAGGTTTTCAGTGATCTAGCTGGGGGTTGCAGGTAGAGAGAGAATAAGAGGAGAAGAAAGGACAAGGAGAATGGCAGAGCACACAGGAGAAGGGATGGACCGTGAGCACATGACCAGGAAAAACAGCAAATAACAAGAGACATATGCCTGGGAAATAAGTTAGAATAGCTCCAAACCTGATCAATCCATACTTAGAGCTTGTAAATAAATAACCGAATTGTGTATCCTTTATAGAGGCTAGCTAGAATTTTTAATTCCTTTTATAAAAACCATCAGCCAGCACGATCCTTTCATATGAATTTGAAATGCCAAGCACATGAAGCACTGTGACAGGCTTCCTGATGGATGAACCCCTGTGAGAGCAAAATGCTACTCAAGTAACCAAGTTCAAGGGATGAAGTAACCACACCACTCTATCCTCACAGGCAACATGCCTTGGAATATGAGAGTCTGTGATATTATATTATAACTATTATATGTAACTAGCAATCTTATCTAGCATCTGCAATAAACAGCAACATTATCTAGACCCAGAGTTTGTAATTACTGCTGAGAGAAGAAAAAAGGGACAATGTACTCACTATAATCTAGATATAAAATCTGTACCTAAGATAGTAAAAGCTGGTGATATTTCTGAAATGGAAAATGCTTCCTATGTTCAACTTTTCCTGCAATTGCACCTGACGTTCCAGGAAATAACAAGATTAGGAATAGAAGACCTAAGACTGTGAGGAGGTAAAGTGGGCAAAAAATAAAAGAACGAAGTCAGACTATATATGAAGCAAAAGTGCCTTCAGATTCTTCACCAGCTGTGATAAGGTTACTCCACTGGACAGAACAAGAAAGCAAAATTTTCAAAATATTTTTTTAACTTTTTACTCAACACCTAAAAATAGAACATTTTATCAGGGTATAGTGGGGTATTTCAGCACATGTGTTCAATTTGCAATTGACATTTTCTACAACCTCAGACATTTATCACTTCTTGGCACTGTTAACATTCAAAATTCCTTTCTACTAGCCATAATGATATGTGCAATCAATTGTTGTCAACTATCTTGTTCTCCTGGGTTACAAAATATCACAACTAGTTTCCTCCTATTCAGCGGCAACTAGTATCTATTGCTAATCATCCTCTCTCTACAGGGGAGCACACTTAAAAGTTCTCCAAGATAACTACCAGCACTTGAGTCAGTAAACTGTCTATCCTACACCCTAAGCTAGCACACTGTTTCACCCCCATTCTGAAAGCACCAACATTGTTATAGTTTCTCCCAAGCATATCAAATTGAGAACTTGCATCTATGTGACAAAATAGGCTTCCTTACACTGTGTCCTTTCTATCTCACTCCTTCAGAAATAGTTGAGTAGCACCTTCTCTAATATTCTCTCTGACACACTCTGCTCTCAAGCCTATGTTATAGAAGCATGTTCTTTCTGTATGGAATTGTCTGTGTTCGTAGGCATCTCTCCATTTGACTGAGCAGTTCTAACCATGTGTTTTTAGTATAGCTCAATGTGTTAGAAGCGACCTTTGCTGCTTGCTTTTATGTCCAGACAAGAGAACTCTATCAGAATGGTATACTTTGCCTTTTCTGTCTCTTCCACATGAGAGCTTCATACTGGCATGCACCAGAGTACACTAAGCATCTTTAACATCCGTTTTTCTTCAGGAGCTGCACATAGAATGACGGAATATGCACGGTCTTTCTGTAATGCGTCAGAGAGGACTGGCTCCTTGTTCTGCTGTTTCCTGGGACCATCAGCCACGGAAGGAAAAAAATGGATTAGCACAGTAATTTAAGTGGCCTTAGACACAATCTCTAAATAACTTTATGGTCATTATGAAGTACCATTTTATCTTTAGCTACTAGACCTTAGGTCCATGTCCATCAATTTTAAATAAAGTAAAGAGTTTCAAAGAAAGGAAAAATAGTTGTTTATTGGTCTCATGAAACACCTACATAGTCCCTGAATATTTCATAAATAATTGGGTCACAACTCAATGTGTCAGCTAGAACTTTTTAAATATCTGACCTAGAAAAACCATAAACTGCTTAAAGCTGAACACTTTACAGGGGACATAAACATCACACTAACATAGTCCTTCCTGAAGAAAAGACATGGGTAGTAACAACAGGCTTAACGTTAACTCATATTTTTCCCTGTTGATTCCCCCTCTTTGTGCAGAGGAATAAGCTAATTTCTTTGTGTTTCCTGATTTAGCACCCTATAGTACATATATTTCTTTAATTAATTATTAATAGCCTGTGTGCATTTACAGGCTCACCCTGGAAAGACCGCATAGATAAATGCTAAAAGGTTTCTTTGTGCCAGCCAGACACAGAGATCAAGTAAACCGTAATTTGTGTAATGCATTATTTCTAGCAGAGATATTATGGAGCAGCAGTGGATTCTGTGTATTGAAGTGGCTGTCTCACATCCTCCTAAGCCTCAGTCCTCATTTTTGAAAGGAAGCAAATGAAACAGCTCACTGTGCAGGACTTCCGTGAGCCAAAGAACTCAACTCACATGAGGACAGTCGTTTATCCTGCCACATAGAAAGTGTAAGGCATCTCACTGGGGCTAAAGCAGCCCCACCAGGGACAGAAACATCAGGGGCTTAACATCCACACACAGAAAAGGATGAGGAGGCATGATGACTTCTTTTTTAAAATCCTGCAAGTGAAGGGGACTGATAATTTAATGATCCTTTGAGCTAAGCTGAAATTTTTTATCTTTTACTCTAGTTACTGTTATGGGGAGCTCACCAGAAATGACTACTCAGATATAGTTTATAACCAATGAAAGTTTCAATCCAACTGGCTGGGACTATGCTCAGGTATTTGGGGTCCAAGTACAGCACCAAATGTCCAAAGCAAATCTTCAAAGGCAACAAACCACATCCTGGCATTTAGCTCTGCAGCAGCAGTAGGGAGGAGGCCTTCATGTGAACAGTTTAGCATAAGCCAGGGAAGGCAAGATGGCGGGGGCATCTTCTCCTCAGTTTGGCTAATTTTTCATGGGGCTTCTCATTTAGAAAGTCAAATTCTAACTAAACCTAAAATGGACTGTCTGCAGAATGGAGGAACCTCTGAACTATCTTACACTGTCAAATTCTCCACTGGTTCTATAAGAATGAGTAAGTCATTGACATATCCTGTCCTATGAAGTCACAGTTGGTCCTAAGGACCAGCAGCCTGAGTTTATTCTTTGATATCATGGGCCATGCCATTAAGGATGCAGGGTTGGCCTAACCAGGATAAGAGCCAATGGTCCAATTAGGGATGACAGTAAGGTGATCAGCCATGGGGACCAGGTAAAGAGAGGCTGATGCCAATTATCTAATATATGTCTCCTTTCTTCCCCTTCTTTGAAGATTACCCTAATGATGGCCAGGTTTTCCCAAATCATCCCAACTGGTTAGCATAGAAGTAGCAGATTTCCCCATCAACTAGAGTGGGGGCTATCCCTGACTCTGATGCCTGCTGAGTTTAGCAATCTAGCATCTTCCCTGTATAGAATCTCATGGACATAAGCCATGGTGAAAGCATTTCAACTATCAATGGTGAGAGCCTTGTCTTTCCCCCAACAGAATGCTTAAGTCAAAGCTAAAAGCTCAGCTCACTGAACTGAGATTCCCCAGCTGAAAAATTGTACCCAGATTGTCCTATTTTGGGTCACCACTGCTCCTGCATACCTGATCTTCTCGTGGATATAAAACTGCTCTATTTGTGAATGATACCTCATCTGGTGTTGCCAAAGGGATGTCAGTCAGATCAGGCCTGACAGACTGGATCAGATCAGTCACCTTAAACAATCATGCAGGAATTTCATGGGGTCATCATCTGGCAGGAAACTGGCAGAGTGGAGGGCTGATGTCTTATGGAACTAAATGCAGGATTAATCTAAAAGCAGGGCATGATGTTGGGTAAGCTGGACCTTAGACATTTATCTCTCAATTACCCTCCTCAAGAGGACCTCAAAAGACTGTGAGGCTGTCATGAATAGTTCCTGTCCTAAAGTTAATCAACTTCTTTTACCAGCAGGGGAGTGGCAGCTATGGCCCTTATGCTTGCCAGTCATCTGACTATGACTGGGTCAAGTCTCTTTGACAGATATGCTACTGGTCTTTTGCAAGGTCCCAGTGCTTGCATGAGGACTCCCTTACCAATGCTTCTGGCCTCATCCATGCAAAAGTAGATTGTTTTAGTTATGTCCTTGGGGGTCAGAGCTGAGACAGACATCAAGCATTTCTTGCAAGGCCTTGAAAGCTCTCTGCCCAATCCATTGCAAAGGCTATATACCTCCAGTGCTAGCATAGAAGGGCTTTGCTATCTCAGTAAAGCCCATTATCCACATCTGGCAATATCCAACCTCCCTTAGGAATTCTTAACTGTCTTTTCAATGTGGGAATGGGGATTTGCAGGATGACTAAAATATAGTCATGGGAAATTGTCTGCTTTCCTTCCTCTAGGCAATAGCCTAGGTGTGCAACCTGAGGGACAAAGAGTTGAGCCCCTTTGGCTGAGACTCTGTATCCCATGGCTTGGAGGGTTTCTCAAAGGCCCTCTGTACAGGTCTACATTCCTCCTCAGTGATCAAGAACATAAGGATGTCATCTACATACTGGAGCAGGGTGTTTTGTAGATATTTATAAATTCCAACAGATAAAGCATTCAAGACTTCAACAAAAAATGTTGGTGAGTTTTTGGACATTTGAAGCAACAGAGATCATGTTAGTTGGCTGGTATATCAGCTCTCTGGGTCAGTCTATTCAAAGGCAAATATAGATTGGCTGACTAGAGTCAGCAGGAATCAGAAGAAAGCATCTTTTAGATCCAGGAGCACATAGATTTCCTTTTCCAGGAAACAAGGTTAGAAGGATCTAAGGGCTGAGCTCTGTAAGATGGCTGAGTCGTTTTCACTCATTTGTTGACTTCTCTTAAATCCTATGCCAATTGAAAGTCTTCAGTACCAGACTTCAGGACAAGAAGCAAGGGAGCCCTTTTGACTGAGACTCTGTATCCTGTATTCCATGGGGAAAAGCAGGGGACAAGAATTTCTGGCCCCTTCAATCAGTCAATGTGTTTGATGATCCCTTGGTTGTCTTCCCAGCTCATGGCATATTATTTAATCCATACCAATGTCACAGAATTTAATAACTGAAGGATTATGACTGGCCAGTGTACTGCTAATGATGATGGGTTTCCCTAAGCCCAAACATTAGGGAACCTTGCTTTTTAGTCCCTGCAAGTAATCTGAGGGTTTTTTCTTCCTTCCTATGGTTGAGTCCTCAGATGGAGGACTTAGTAGGGACCTGGCCAAAGTCCACAGTTAGATTAGCTGAGTTTTCCCTGAAAGAAACAGAGGCTCTGAACTTTGTAATAAGTACTTGTCCCAGGTCTACAGTTCAAAGGTCCTTGGACTGGTATGAGTGGGTTCCTCTGATTTATATTATAAAGTTAATGGGCTTGCTCTTAATTCTTGCTGTCATTCTGGGATCCCGGGGACTAAATCATCTCTGGCCTGGTCATTTTCAGCTAGTTAGAGGGTAAGATTGCTCTTTTCCTTTCTACTTGGATGTTCATTCTTCCAGTGACTCTTCTGATTACAATAGGCACATAGGTCCTTTCCTAAATATTTTTCTTTTTTTTCTACTGGTCTATTTCCCCTATTTCTCTATTGTCTGTTTCCTTAAGAGCAACACTCATGGCACAGGAGAATATTTCCCTGCCTGTCTTCAGCTAAGTCTTGACTGTTGTAAACTTTCTGAGCAATTTCTAAAAGTTGAGACCTATCCATCACTTCAAATCTTCCCAATTTATGGAGCTTTCTTCTTGTGTCTGGGGCCAACTACATGGCAGGCAATATTAATGGCTCGGTGGTTTTCAGAGACATCTGGGTCTATGGGGCTAAATATCCAGTTGCCTCACATAGCCTTTCCAGAAACCCAGTGGGCAATTCGCCAGTTCTTTGAATAACCTGACTTACCTTAGATGAGATGGTAGGTTTTTCTCACTGCCACTTTTAATCCTCAAATTATATTTAGTAGAAGTTAATATCCTCTTACCTACATCACAACTGGGCTGGGTGAATGTGAAGGTCCACTCTATGCAGGCCTTGGTATCCAGTAGTAATCTGCCATCTAATTTCCTACTTTCTGTTTGTATTCTGCCTGCATGGGGAGAAAAGGAACCAGGTGTAGTAGAGTTAGCCTCCTGGCATCCCTTCTGGGGAGAAGCATTTCATCCACTCCTTCTCCCATTTCCCATTGTCACAGTTGGAACATGAGGCAGAATATCCATCTCTTCAGGTGGAACAGGGAGAACATGCAGTTCTCTCAGCTTCTTCAAGAGCTATGTCTGGACCAAAAGGACCCTGACTCCCAAGGAGAAAGCACAAGTTTTCAGCCATGGGCTAGAAAAAGGGCAAGGGTTAGCCAACAGTCAGTTGCAACTAATCAGGATGACCAGGAAATCCAATCACAACATTCCAGACTATCCTGACTCTGACTCCCTAGGGATCCAAAGATGCCTTAAGTGGCCATGCTACTTTAAGAAAGGATCACTCAAGTTTAGAGTTCAGTCTTCCTGGGGAAAAATGAATAACATAATCATCCTCATCAGAGAAGCTCTTGTGAAAGTGTTTTAACACATACTTTAGAGAATCCTCAGAAAGCTCACATGTCACACCCCGTCAATCGCAAGGCCAAACTTCAGATCAGATGCATTTTGAGTGGTGATATCAGGGATTCCAGAGCACTCAGTAGCAATGGGCAGAGGGTTTTCCTGGAGCTCTGGAACATCTTGGAGTACACACCCCATGGGAGTCTTCCCTAACCTAAGTACTCTTTCCTACTCTTGGAGTTCCAAGATGCCTAAGTCTTTGGGATCTCAGTGGGACCTCCAAAATGTTATGGAGAACCCACTAGAGATGACCACTAAGACATTGTTTAAGCCAAGTGAAAATTTTTATTTTAGCAAGCTAAGCAAGTTACATTCAGGTATTTGGGATTCAAGTGCAGCGTGAGTATCCATAGCAATGGGTTTTTGAAAGCAAAAATCACATCTTGGCATCTCACTTGGCAGCTGTGGGGTGGGAGTGAGGGTCTCTGTTCAAGTAAGCAATTTAACAGAAGCTAAGTTAAGAGGTTAGCCAGAAGAGGGTTCTGCACAATCAGGCAGTTTAATGGAATCAAAGAAAAACTGGTTGAGCCATCTTGACCTCAGGTTCCTAAAATAGAGTTGCATACTTTTCTGCAGGGCTTTTCATCAAGAATAAATTCTGCTCAAGCCTTAAATGACCTCAAAAAGATGGGGAACATTTGAACTGTGTGCCCCATTAGACTACCATGAAATAAATGAGCTATAACTTATTTTTCAAAATATATGCTTATCATAACTTCTGATAGTTCTATCACTTTTTGACCATTTTTATCTCTTCTTATTTCTTTCCCCCATGATGACCACCTCATGTCAGACATGAGCAGCTCTGTTCAGCTGGGTTGAAGCTGGACCCAACTGCAAATATTAACTTTTACTATTCACTCAACTATATTATCTGGTTATTTTAAAATTTGTGCCTTTTTGATATTAAATGGACCCAAACTCTTGTATCTTCTGGAAGAAAAAAAAAAAAAAAACGTAGTTCCTTTCCCTAAAGCCAGTTCTTGATTTGTAGCCTATAGCTGGCAAGCTATCACCCACACTTAAAAGTCTGAAAACTGTCATCTGTAAGTTTTTTTCTTAATTTATAAATACCTGTTTTCTAACCTTTCCATGAGTCACCTAGGCAACCTAAAAAGAGAATGTTTGAAGGATCTAGAAAAAAATTAAAATATGCTTGCGAATTTACCTATCTTTCCACATACCTGAGGAAAAAGTAATAAAGATTTCCAAGTTGAACAAACCAAAGCTAGTGTCTTAACTAAATATTTCCCCATCAAAATTCTAACCAGAAAAATGTCAAATTGCATATATATGTATATATAATATATATCCTCATACACACACACACACACACACACACACATACACGAAACTCTTTAGAAAGATCAGCCATTGTGTACAAAGGCTCTACATTAGCACAAGTTTATCAAATTATTAGAAATTTGGGGTGTGTGTGTGTGTGTGTGTGTGTGTGTGTGTGTAAGTAAATATGCCTGTCCATGTATACATGGAGGCCAAAAGCCAATGTCAGATGTCCTCCTCAATTATGGCTTGCTACATTGGCTATACTAACTGGTCAGCAAGCTCCAGGGATTCTCCTGTCTTCAGTTCACCAGTGCTAAGACTATAGGCATGTATGCCAAGGGTGCCAAGCATTTGCACAGCTGCTAGGGTTCCAAAGTCAGGTCCTCAGCTTGTTGGGCAAACACTTGGGTAACTGAGTCATCTCCTCAGTCCTAAAAACCAGTTCTTATGAAGCCTTTGTTTACTTGCCAATTTCAAGAAATCCTTTTATCTTAATGTTCTTATGCTATTTAGCAACATACACATACACATTACCAACACATTTCTTCAATTATGACTTTTAAATAATTAGCGTTCAAATTTCATTTACATCCTTATTCCATGTGTATAACTCATCCTGAGCCCTACATGTGAATAAACAGGATGATTGAAATTTCTCACCACACTCGGAAAATACAAAGTCAAAACCAACCATGCTAATAATTCCTCCATAAACATAAAACCTTAAAGGTCACATGTATTTTAATTTCTAAAATATGGCATACTAAAAATAAATCATAGGTATTTTTCCCATCTGGAATTTAATTACCCTCTGGAGACCAGTAGTTACAGTCAGAGGGTGTCATTTAGCAGCTGAAGGGACCAGGACTTCTTCCATTTACCTTTCTTCCTTCTAATAAGAGCTCAGACAGCCCTAGCCTCCCCTCCATCTCAGGGAAAGGTCACAGTCTGTCATTAGAAGCTTGAGTGAGAAACAGCGATGTGAACATTTTTTATGATAAAAGTTGAAGGAGCCCCAAACAAATAACATATTGACATTTAAAGTGGGTATTTTTGAAATAGAGGGCACCATGGCAAAACATAGGCATGGTACGCCTGGCAGGGTTTTCGTTCATTTACAGAAGCCATGAGTTGCCCAGGGCAATAAAGGCCACTCTGTCCAACTTATCATCTTATTCATGAAAATTCTTCTTCCCAAGTGATTCTGGATAGTGTGCAGTCTAATAAATCATTATTATAATCAAAGGAAAAGGCATCACACTTATTTGAATCTAAGACAACTTAATTTTAGTTTTTGTGTTATTTGTGTTTAATATTTCTATATGTTTGTGTTTATATGTGTGTGAAGGTACATGTGACTGTGGAGGCCAGAGTGTTCAATGCTAAGTGTTTTCCTTAGTCATTCTTGTCCTTATTTTGAAGACAGGATCTCTCACTGATTGAAAAGCTTGCTACCGGCAATACCCGGAGATTCCCCCTGTCTCTTCCTTCCCCGTTTACTAGAATGTACCACAGTAGTTGGCTTTTTTCATCTTAACTTGTCTTCATGTGCATGAGACAAGCAAGTTATCAGCTGTCTTTTCCCTATCCTCACTTAAGTCTGGAGGTAGAGTGTACCCTAGTAAAGCTTTGAATTCATCATCAGCTTGCTTCAGCCTCTTGAGTACTGAACTAGATATGTGTGCCATCATGCCCTGCTATATCGCCTCTCATTATGATTCTCAATTCACCCCAGACAGAGAGTTGATTAATATGGTGATTTTTAAGCACAAACATTTTTTTGCTGATGTAAAACAGTAGCAACTCTAGGATTACAAAAGTTGTGAAGACTATGATAATCCAAGACTTCATGCAAACCAGCCACATAATTATGTTTAAATGCTAACAGTGTTTCTCATATTCTCAAAGTGCCAAAGCTTCCTTCTATTTGATAAGTACGCGTTTTGATCTATTTGATTCCAGATGTATGTATGTCAAGTACCTGTGTGACAAAGAAAAAATTAAGCATTATATCCACCATGAGAGAACCCATTCAAATGGAAGAATACTGATATCCATAGTGAGGAAAATTCAAGCCGTACACTAAATGGTTAAGGGACCACAGAGCAGTTAGGATCAGCCAACCAGGAGCCACAGGAAGCCAGTGCTGCTGTGCTACATTTACATGAGGAAGTCAGCAAGTGAAAAGAAGGAAACAGAGCTATTCTTCTTTTATATGGTATTTGTGAGTCATTTTTAGGTCTATAACTAATCTTAGAGATCATATGGTCCAGGTAAACAGCTATTTTTACACTTGAGGATTGAGTATCTATTGTAAAGATTGCATTAGTTGTAATGCCTAGTAGAGATGGTCAGAAGACAGATATTGTGTTGACTTTCTAGAGAGGACATCGAGGTATGAATAAAATGGCTTTTCAAACCCCCCGTCCCCAAATTATCGTAAGCAATAATAGTTACATAGGGTCAAATAAACCTTAGCTTTGTACTCTAAAATACATATTATGTGTGTAAAAGAGCAACAATCCCAAGGCTGAGAATTTGCCATCTGACACTAAGGCCTATGATGACTTCGAAAAGACCAATATGTGTCCTTCATTGTCAAATGATGCAATCACATGAGAAACTCTAAAGTTCCAGGGCTGTGCTTTCATGGACTGTTCCCAATAGGTGGTTTAAAACCCACTGTTGCTTGAATATGACAGAGGTCCAAGAATCTGTCCAAAACATCTGAAATTAAATGCACCATCAAGTTTTGATGGACTAAAACTTCTAATCACACATTTCCCTTTAACTGTATCTTTTCCTTTTTCAAGATCAAAGCAAATTTTCTGAGCTGTGATCAAGAATTTGAGACTCCCAACAAGCTTATTGCATAGCAGAAAAGCACTCAGAAGGCACTTGTAGCTCCAGAACCAAAAAGCACTAAAGCCACAATATTTATCTTATTTCCTAGCTGAAGTCGTAACAATCCACACTTCAGAGGGAAGTGAAAGCCACCCTAATGGGGAAGAAAATGATAAAATGTTAGCACAAAGAGGTTTGAGATTCAAGGTCTGAGGATTCAAGCAAGAATGTTTTCTCTTCTCACTATTACAGGAAAGTCATATTTACAGCTATATTGTGACAAATTACCTCCTCCTGCATCTCATTTCATGAATTGCTTCTTCGCTAAATATATTTAGTCATCTCCCTTTCCTCCCTTTCCTGTTTACTCACTAAAACCATTTAAATTCCCATCTTCAACCACAGTAGAAAAATTTCTACATTAAGCATTCCTCTTGCTTTTAAAAACTGGACAAAGTACTTTAAGAGGGAGGACACATAATTTCTTTAAATCAGCAAATAGTGTATTAGATATCATTTTGACATTTTTAAACATTGTCTACCCATGACCCCACAATCTTTCCCCTCTGCTACTTCTGGCAGCTCCGCACCCCAGATTATTTACCTTGTCTATGTCATTAGGCATATTTTAGAAAGATGATGATGTTTCAGAAGGTTAAGACACTTTCCATCAAGCCAGAGGAGTTCAGCTCAATTCCTGGGACCCACATAGTGAGAGAAGAGAACCTAGCTTTGCAATTTGCTCTCTAACCTCCACGTGTACACCATGGCATGCATGTACCCATATGTGTGCACACACATAAACACATACAAATAAATAGGTGTGAAAGATGAAGAGTTACTTAATTTAAAATTGTTAGATGACAAAACTGAAAAGGAATATGATATCAGACCCTGCCTAAATGGTCTTATAAAAAAAATCAAAATGAATGTAGTCCAGGAGGAAAGAAGTTTTTTACAGAGGAGAGAGCCTTCAGCTGACCTGGAAAGGGAGGAAGATTCTCACAAAGCACCAGGAAAGGACAAGCTCACTCCTTACAGAGAATAGTACACAAGCATGGGTTTGGAGATGAGAAAATATCTATTTCTGGCCTACTGAACTCTTCATTCTTCATGGTCAAACAAACATTGTTCCACTGGCCATTCCCAGTACAAAGTATGTCCAACCTCTTAACAGTACTTAGTTCATCCACACAACTCTTAATGCTCTTCAGTGATGTTAGGTGCCATTTGTCAACTTGACTGATAAACAGGTATCCAAAGTAAGCATCATTTCTAGGAGTTAACATTTTTATCAGTAGACTTATAGTCTTATAGGTTACTTAACCTAAAGTACAGTACATTGCTGGCTGCACTGTGACTTCATCAGATCTGCTGACTACCATAAAGAACAAAGAATGCTGCAGAGTCTTCCTCTTGCACTCCACCGGACCAGTGCACCTTCCCTCCCTGATTTTTGGATTAGGATTTATACCAACATCTCCCTTAGTGCTCAGGCTTTCAGAATCATCATGAATTATATTTGCTTCTTTCTTGGGACTCCAGCTTGCAAGTTCAGCCTGGTGTAATTTCATAAGCCAATTCTTCATCATAAATCCCCATGAAAACATAAATATAAAAGAAATAGAAATAAATGTAAGTGTCTCCTAATATACTCCCAGAAGTGAGGACAAGATTCTAGTCAGCCTTGCAGGAAGTTTACTTCTACTTCCCAGGCCTGGCACAGCCCCTGGCTGAGGGATGGGGTCACCCACCCATCTCAAAGTTTTAAACCCAGAAATGTTCCTGTACAAGAAAGAAAAGGGACAAAAAAATGGAACAGAGACTGAAGGAAGGGCCAACTGGAGACTGCCCTACCTGGGGACCTATCCTGTCTGCAGACACCAAACCCAACACTGTTGCCATGGTCAAGAGGTGCTTGCTAACAGGAACCTGATATGATGGTTCCTTGGGAGGTCTGGCCAGCAATTAACCAATGCAGTAGTGGATGCTTGGAGCCAACTATTGGGCTGAGCTCAGAAAACCTGGTGGGGGAGCTGGCAAAAGGACTGGAGGAGCAGAGAGGGATTGCAACCCCACTGGGAAAACAACATAGACTGGCATGACCACCCAGTACTCCCAAAGACTAGATCACCAACCAAGGAGTGTACCTAGAGGGATTCATGGCTCCAGATACATATGTAGCAGAGTGTGGCCTTGCCTGACAGAAGTAGGAAAGGAGGCCCTTGGTTCTGGAAGAGTCTGATGCTCCAATGTAGGGGACCACTGGAACTGTGGAACAATAGAGTATGGGTGGTTGGGGAAGCACCCTCATACAGGCAAAGGGGAGCAATGAGGGCAGATGTGGGATGGTGGGTTGGTGGAAGGGTAACCAAGAAGTGAGATATCATTGAGATATAAATGAATGGAATGATTAAATAAAAATAAAAGATTACAGGCAGCTTTTTATTAGGATATAGATGTAGGAACTTCTATGAACAGACTCAACATCTGGTTTGTATTTTTAATGCTGTTTAATCAAGCCTCAGCTTATCCTCCCTTGTATACCTTCAGACACCCTCACCCCTTGGATTTGACGGCATCTTGTAAACATCTTCGTCTGAGCATTTGACCACCACAAAAGCTAGCTACAATAGCTCCTTAAAATATGAATTTCCTTTCCAATAGGCTTTGCCTTCCTTCCCTCTCACTAGTCAGATGTTGTGACTACTTAGAGAGTATTTTTTTCTTGACCATCATTTGTGATTTCATTATTTTGAAGCCAGAACCACAATGTTAAATCCTAGCCTAATGTCAAACTACCCTATAAGCCTAAGTTCTCTTGGACTCCTGAAGGACAATAGTGTGTTCACCATTACCTCTGTACCTAAAAGGCATCTGAATCCTTGTCAGTCTCTCAGTAGCTTACAGGTAAGGAGTGCGTCTTCCCCTTTCCATCCCAGTCTATATGTCTATATGCAAAGATCCTGATTTGAAACTTTTCACAGGCTCATAAATATTTGCTAAATGAGTAGATTCCTAAATCCTGCACCACACTCTTCTTAATACCATCCTAGTCACTTCATAATAATGTCCTTCTTCAGGACCTTTAGCACCTGATTACCAGATTTGAATATGCTTGGCCCAGGGAGTGGCACTATTTGAATGTGTGGCCCTGTTGGAGTAGGTGTGTAACTGTGGGTGTTGGCTATAAGACCTTTATCCTAGTTACCTGGAAGTCAATATTCTGCTAGCAGCCTTCAGTTGAAGGTATAGAATTCTCAGCTTTGCCTGTACCATGCCTGTCTGGATACTGCCGTGTTACCACCTTGATGATAATGGACTGAACCTTTGAACCTGTAAGCCAGCCCCAATTAAATGTTGTCCTTTATAAGACTTGCCTTGGTCATGGTATCTGCTCACAGCAGTAAAACCCGAAGACACCAACCATCCTTACTTCACAGATTCTTGCAACACTTCCCATCAGAAAACACAGATATTTGCACTACAATTTATAACAGTAGCAAATTTACAGTAGCAACAAAGGTAATTTTATGGCTGGGGGTCAATACAGCATGAGGAACTGTATTGAAGAGTTTCAGCATTAGGAAGGTTGAGAACCTCAGTCCTAGATTACATTGTCTATCATCTACACATGTTTTCTTTTTTCCTTTTTATTTTTTGGGGGGTGAGGGGGATCAGGATCCACTTTGGGATAACCTACTGCTATTCTTCAAATCCAAGGGATGATGGAATTGACAGTGTGACTTGCCTTCATTATTAGAATCTGATAGTAATCAAAGTGTGCCAACTCTTAACTGTAAGCTTTACTTCTGCTTGAAGAACAAACTGCAGGTAGCCACAGATCTCAGAACAAAGACCTTCAGAGCCAACTATAACTCAACTGACAGCCTGAGGCATAATATGAGTCTGTAAGATTTATCATGTGGCATCCCTGAAGTGGGAAGCCACTGTATACCCATGCTTACTTCATATTTCCCAAGGTTCTTGTCGTAGTCAGGGTTTCTATTCCTGCAGAAACATTATGACCAAGAAGCAAGTTGGGGAGGAAAGGGTTTATTCAGCTTACACTTCCACATGGCTGTTTCATCACCAAAGGAAGTCAGGACTGGAACTCAAGCAGATCAGGAAACAGGAGCTGATGCAGAGGCCATGGAGGGATGTTTCTTACTGACTTGCTTCCCCTGGCTTGCTCAGCTTGCTTTCTTATAGAACCCAAGACTACCAGCCCAGGGACGGCACCACCCACTATGGACTGGGTCCTCCCCTCTTGATCACTAGTTGAGAAAATGCCTTACAGCTGGGTCTCATGAAGGCATTTCCACAACTGAGGCTCCTTTTCAGTTTGTGTCAAGTTGACACACAAAACCAGCAAGTACAGTTCTGATTGATAAACTACTTATAAAATGAACTATAACATACTAAGAACTTTGTATCTTCTTCTTCAAAAAAAAATGGCCCATATTTTACAAACCTCTGGGATTTTCTGATTCTTTGCATTGTGAGTATCAGGCTGACTGAGGTTTCTGTTGATCCTTCTTTTGGTTGGCATGGTAAAGGACTTCTCTGGCACCTTTCTCTTGGTAAATAAACTTAATCATAAAAATGATCACTTTTTATGTGAGTGCATAGATCAGATAATACTCATAAATTTTAGCAATATTGCATGTTAACTCTCAAGTTTGGCTGTTTCAGATGCATCACAAAAAAAGCACCACAAAATTTGATAGTATTAAAAATGTAACCTGGTAATGAAAACTGAAAAGACTAGGTAATGAAGCCATGAAGCTGACAAAAAGCATTTTGAGGCTAAAAATTATGACTTAATCCTTGACATCAAGGCTGTATTTTTCCTTTGTTATTTTTATTCTAAGACCAAATATAGGTTCAGATCCCAAATAAAATTAGGTCTAAGGTAGCTTGGGGATTAAAGAACAGATGGGAAACCAACAGTCCAAAACTGGAACATTATCCAGTCTCTGATGTGCTGTCTCATACTTAAAACATTGCTCTTTCAACTCTAAAATGAGTTGATTTGACAAAACACTCCAGTTATCAATGTCAAAGCTATTTTGGAGATGACCTGTTCAGGGTTTCTTCAGACACCTTGGGGGTAACAGAGTTGAAAACTCATATATGGAGAAACTATTGTTGACTTCAACTCATAATTTGATTTAAAAAATAGGAAATGAAATGATGGCTCAGTGGGTAAAGTTCTTTTTGAGTGAGCATAAGAACCTAAGTTCAGATTACCTACACATATGTAAAACTGGGATCTCATGACCTCATATTGCTACCCCTGTACTGGAAGGAAAGTGGCAGAGGCAGATAGATCTCTAGGACTTGCTGGGTAGTCAGTCTAGTTGGAATGAAGTCAAGTTCAGTGAGAGATTCTGTCTTAAAAAGTAAGTTGGAGATTCTGTCTTAAAAAGTCCTTTGGAGAAGGACTAAGGAATATATTGGAAGCCAACTTATGGCTTCTACACATGCACACAGGGGCTAACATACCACACACACACACACACACACACACACACACACACACACACACCCCACATACGCAAAAAACAGAAAATAGTAAATGGTTGCCCTTATATAGTAAGTGTAGTATATCTTTCTGGAAATAATCCAAATTTTAGAAACAAGCATGGTTTCTTCTAATTTATATGCTGAATATTTGGTAAGCTATTAAGGTTTTATGAGCCTTAGTTTTCTCATCTGAAGGGTAACAAAATAACCTGGGACTTTTAAGAGGGTAGAAGTTATGCACGTGTATATAGTATAAAATCACCAACAAAGACATAGTCACATCTCAGCAGATGGGAAATAATTCTCACTAATGTGGTGTCAAACCATTGAGCTGCAGGGAAGTGTCTAAACGTATTTGCTGAAAGAAATAGAGCTACTTGTCACAGGTGACTAAGACTCATGAGGCTTTCAGACTATGCTCCTAGGTTTAACTTTATTGTACCTGAAGAACCACAGAATAGATGAACAAAGGGACTTTGAGTCATTCAGAAAAAAAGTGTAGCAATATAAACAAAATACTTATCACAGTTATACTCTGCAAATGTGGGTATAATCATAAACCAAGGTTATCAGGTCATTTGTTGGATTTAACACCTCCTTTATTCCATCTGCTCCAGTTGAGTTTGACCTACTACTCACTGTCAGACTGAAGAACAATCATCTGAATCAAAATTTAAGGCAATCCATATGCAACACCTGTCCTGGGCCTGGTCTAGCTCCCTGACATTTCTTTTTATACCTCCCTGCTACTCTGAAGGACTCTAGAATTCTAGTTTAAAGATAAAAATCCAGCCACCCCTAAAGTGAAGTTTTTCTAGTTTGCTAAACAAATAATGAATGTTGGGTAAGCAGGCCTCACAAAGACTAGTTACATAAGGCTAAGCCTCTCTACTTCAACAATAGTCTAATTACAACTTTATAAAGTTTAGGGTTGTCATTAAAAAGTTGAGGCTTTATCTAACCCAACCATAAATTTGATAGATAATGGAGCTAGATCTCAGATCAGAACATCCGTGTAACTTATCCATGTATACAAATAGAAGGAGATAAAAACCAAAGTTAGAATTATCTGCACAATACCCTTCCATAAAAACTCCTGGGGCTGGGGATTTAGCTCAGTGGTAGAGCGCTTACCTAGGAAGCGCAAGGCCCTGGGTTCGATCCCCAGCTCCGAAAAAAAGAACCAAAAAAAAAAAAAAAAAAAACTCCTGCAAAATAACAACACTGCATTCCTGGTTCTCTCCAGCCACATGTGCTCTATGATTCCCAGCATTGTATCAGAGACATACCTCTTCCCTGTCTCCATATCACTGAACTTGTGGCCTCTGCTACTTTTGGGCTGCACAACCAAATATATGAATATAGTAGAAACTTGACTATAACCTTCTTCACATACATCATAAGGAGATTTGAAAACTGCATTTAGGTAATCAGTGGACTGTTATGTAATTCACAGGGTTTTTTTTAAAATATTCTGTTTGGAAAACAGGCATATATGCTTAATGAAATACAGAGAGAGGGCTATAGTTCTTGTCTTGAATGCTGTTATTGTAAAGAATGCAAATCTGAGTGGGTGGGGGGCACATTTCTGGAGCAGAGAAAAGCAGCTTCTGCCAGTGTGTTTTTCACATCATCCAGGAAGTCAGCTTGACAGGGTTTCACCTGATGGAACCATCCTGGTGACTGTTCCCATTGACAATCACCTCGTGCACACTGGAGCACGGGTCTGACGTCATGCTGACTGCTTCAATTTGCCAACGTAAGTCTAAGGTTGTGTTTTCAGGCAAGGAGCCAATACAAAAGCTTTGTCTCCCACAGTTCCCATGCTGCTCTGGATGCATCATTGCTTTGCAAACTAACAGCCAAGGTCAAGAGCGTTGTCTCTGTGCTGAGCTATACTGACACTCTGAAGCCTGCTTGAATCTACCTTCATAACACTTCAGTGTCGAGCTCCGTGACTCACTCTCTAGGAGTTTTATAATCTCAGTGACTATTTTCAGGCACCTTTGGAAATGACATCATTTAGTTTCATTTTATATTAGTTGTTAGTTAAATTTTGCAGATGAAAGAATGAAAAAGGTTTCTAAACTCCAGATCATTACAAAGAATACTTTTCCAGATTGGGCGATGACGTCTGTAGGGTTCCATGATGTGCCTCAAAAGAGCATAAATGCCACTCTTCAGTAAACAGATATCCACAGGACCCTCAGTAAAATATTTGTCTTCTTCGTTTGCAGATATGGTTACAAGAACATATGGAGAATGGTGAATGGCTAATAGCATAGTCCTCAAGTCATACAAACAGACTTCCATGTTGGCTCAGTTACCTAATTCTCTAACTGGAACCTGTGGGGCAGACAAGTAGACTTTCTCCTCTTTTGAATGAGACTTCAAAAGATACTTTCCCCACTGGGATAAGCACATCACCATGAATCTTCTACTTTGACTCAGAAAGAAAATGAACTAAGACAAAAGATGGTCACTCTGATAGTAACATCTTGATGCACACCTTCAAATGAATTTGTTCTGAATAATACATCAAGCACCTAGGAACTCACATTAAGCTATTTTTTAAAGTACATTGTGAAGTGCAAAGCATGAAAAAAAAATCAGCCATGTTGCCTGACATTTGAAGAGAGTGTCTATTAAAATAAAAAGAATTTATTTTTTTCTGGACAAGTATAGAAGTGAATTCCTGGTCTGGGGTTTGAGCATCATAAAAACTTTCTTGTCTTTAGATCTCAGTTCAAAGGCAGATGCTTGTGCCTGGAGTTCCATGGCCAAAAGAGATCCACAGCAGCTCCTATGTAAGAAATAATGGAAAGGAATGCACGATTCACTGACAGACTACTAGCCCTGGAACAGTGGTCACAACAGTGTCTCCCAAATAGTGTTAAGTACAGGCTCTGTAACCTAACTGTGGATCTCTGAACAGAGCAATTTTCTACTTGATAAAGAATGCTTACAGGTCATAAAGCAGCTTTTGAAAGAATCAAAACCTGCTCATGAGCTTTAAGGTATCATGTGGAAATTCAAGATAAAAAGGGTAAAGGGAGAAAGGCTGTGATTGGAAAGATACTTACAAAATCCCATTGTATCTTCTTCTGGATACCCAGGAAATGAATGCCTTCCCCTTAAGAACAGATATGGTGTCTAACCAATCACTGTTAACATTATAAGAAAACTTAGGAGCATCTACCAAAGATGCAGTCATGGAAAAGACCCTCTCTTGGTCTCTGAGTGATATGTCTCAGAATAGATTTTTTAAAAATTAGTGCTTTGACTATCAGTACATCCTATTTAAACAACTGTTGCTTGTACACTCAGCACCTCCTATTGTTTTAAATTAGAGTTAAAATGGACTAGTCTGTGAACTCTATGCATGAGTAGATTCCATCTGAGAACTCCCTCTCAGTACTAAGACATGACCCTGGCCTATAACTTCTGGTCAAGTGATTAATATCTGCTGAACTTTAAAAACTGGCTCACCCATGGCAGTATATGTAAAACATCAGTCGATCCTTCAGCTTTATTCTTACATTATCAGTGGTGCTCACGGGCTAAGTGTGTATGGGAAATTCTATGAAAGGTGGAAAACTCCCTTTTAGACTCCATGATTGCTTCATTAGAATGGATGAAAGCCAAAATGTTTCCCTGAGTTATTACTGACTTCAAACAGCTTATAAGACAATCTATATTATAGAACGATTTCCAGAAACACGAGTCACATCGTGCTATATCCATGTGGTATGAAGTGCCCGGACAGACACAGGGCTGACAATGATTCAGAGGTGCCCATCAAAATAAGCCTTTGTGATAAAAGTAGTTTTCCAGGGCTTCTTTCATATTCCAGATCACAAAGACACAAAAAACATCCTTTATGTTGTTGATATCGAAGATACAGTAGAAATCAAACAGGGTTTGGGGCAATGAAGACAAATCCAAAGAACAACATGTTGAATCCACGAGTTAGCAAAGCTTCTCCCATCACAAGTGGACATGATGGCTTCTGAAACTCCTTCAACCCTGGAAATTTACCACATACCCCAACATATCCTGTTACATTTGACCTTCATAGAAACCCAGGGAGACAAAGAGAGCAGCACTATTTCCAAATTCTAATTAGAAAATTGGTGCCAAGGGACATGGAAGAATTAACCCAGTGTCACATGGGGATGCAAAGGCCAGTGTTCCTTCACCATTCCATTGCTGTCACTGTAGCTTGTCTCTGAATATTCTACCTGCTTCAGCCTTACTGGCTTATGCAAACCCTCTGTAAGTAGGCAAATGGAATTAAGCACTCATTTATGGTCTCTGCAATGACAAAAAAAGAAAGCATTAATATCAAAAGTTGTATTGAGGAACTAAGAAAATCAAGTCAGGTGTGGCAGCCCACACTTTTAATTCCAGCATTTAGGACCTGGGCTAAGGCAAGAGTGTTGTGAGTTCAAGATTACACTGTGTTTTACAAAGTGAGCACCAGGCCACCAGCTTAGGTTACAGAGTAGTACCAAAACAGAGACAGAACAGGGATAAAGAGAAAACCATAGTTATCACAGAAATTAAAAATAGCCCTAGAAAAATCAGAAAAATCTCAGAATAAAAGTCACCAAATAGCTCACCATGATAACTTTTGGGATGATCTCTGGGACATAGTTAGAATGGTCTCAGCATCAAGACCAGCCTGGGCTACATAGAGTAGCTCAGCTACATGGAAAGAAAGAAAGAAAGAAAGAAAGAAAGAAAGAAAGAAAGAAAGAAAGAAAGAAAGAAAGAAAGAAAGAAAGAGAGAAAGAAAGAGAGAAAGAAAGAAAGAGAGAAAGACAGGAAGGAAGGAAGGAAGGAAGGAAGGAAGGAAGGAAGGAAGGAAGAAAGAAAGGAAAGTAGGGAAGAAAAAGAAAGGAACAAAAGAAGGAAGGAAAGAGAAAGGAAGGAGAAATGAAGAAAGAAAGATAGAAAGAAAGAAAGAAGAAAGGAAGGAAGGAAGAAAGAAGAAAGGAGAAGGAAGGACTGAAGGGGAAAGAAGGAAGGGGAGGCAGAGGCAGAAGGGAGGGAGGGAAGGAGGGAGGGGGAGGGAAGGGAGGGAGGGACGGAGGGAAGAAGGGTAGGCTTACATAATTCATATCCTCAGGAACTATAGGACAAGAGAGAAGCAAGAATGTCTTCTCCATGGAAGAAACTGCTCTGGCTGTAGCAGCTTCAGGGAAACCACAGGCAGACAGCTGTACTCCCATGATAGTAAGACCTCTACCTCTCATAGCAGCCAGACAGCAGGGAGCTATAGGAAGCCCAGTTAACACCAGCGACCATCAAGCTGACAAATCTGACTGACCTTGAATCTCATTATATTTTTATTGTAATATGTTAGCATGATATGATCTTTGCTGAGAGGGACCCATGATACAAATGTAGGGGCATTCAGAGTTGTGAGACAGTCTATGCTGAAATCTCCTTTCTTTCCCCATCAAATGCAAGTCTAATCAAAACCTTTCCCGGAAAAAGATATGGCTATTCAAACCAATAAAGGAAGATGTATACTATTGTTACTGCTACTCTGCCTATTTGGCAGGATACTGCCAACTTCCCTTCAAGACACTCTTCAGTGGCTGGACTGCTTTGGCCTGCTGTGCTTCTTTTCTTTAAGTAACTCTCACTTTCCCTTTACTTCAAAAACTAATCTGTATCTGATTTCTATTCTACAGGAGAAAGGACCTATCTGGCCAGTAACATTCTAAAATTATCCTCCTCCATGAATATCACTTCGGACATGCTCTATCCCCCCCCCATTCCCCAAGGAATTTGAAGTCTCCGATCTCTTAGTTGACCCCTCTTGCCATAACATTCCTCAAATAGACAAGCAAGTCTACAATGTTTTCTAGCTGTAAAGTTTCTGGAAATTGAAAAGAAGATGAAAATGTGCTGTGATGGTTTGCATGAGAAATGCTCCCCAGAGGCCCCAGCATTTGAGTAGTCAATCCTCTCTTGATGCTGTTTTGGGGAGGTTTAGGAGGTATGGCATTGCTGGAGGAGGTGCATCAGTATGGATAGGCTTTGAGATTTTATAACCTCAACCCATTGCCAGCTTGCTGTCTCTGATTGGTGCTTGAGGTTGGAGATGCTCTCTCTCTCTCTCTCTCTCTCTCTCTCTCTCTCTCTCTCTCTCTCGCTCACTCACTCGCTCCCTGCTGTCATGTCTCCTCCACAATTACAGACTCTCTCCTTCTGTAATCACAACCCGAAATAAACTCTCTCATACATAAATTGCCTTGGCCACAGAAACAGAAAATCAGCTAATATAGGTGCAGCCACTCATCCTCTTAGCTAAAGAGAGTACTATAAGAAATTCTTAGGGGCTATCAGAAATGCATTCGGTGAAGGTTATTTGACTATATGCATTGTAGAGAAGACCATGGGAGGCTTAAAAATAGAGAAGCCACTGTAGCAGACTAGCAGCACCTCCCAGCTTCTGTGTCTCAGAACTGAGGCAGCTCAGAGTTAAAAAATAGCAAAGTGAATGCCTGAGGGAACATGCTCAAGTTTAGTACTGGACAAACAGTGACTTGAAAAGTCTCCAGTTATTGAAACAAAGGGTGAGAAACAACATAACACCTCTCACCCCATGAGCAGCATACCAGAAGGGAGTGTTAGCCATTAGGGAAAGAGAGAAAGACGTAGTGGGTAAAACTGGCACTGAAATGGATGTCGGACACAAAAGCAGCCTGAGCTTAGACCATCCCCTTGCTATGAGCAAGTCTGTGCTTAAGAAATGTTCTGGGTTTCTCAACACAAAAACACAGTGCTATAACTGACAGCCATGTAAAGGTCAACACCAAGCTTGGTGCTTTAGAGAATATAAGTTCTGCATCTTCCTTTTCCTGGAAGATCACAGACAATATTGACATGCTGTTCTGAACATCTACTTTGTAGCTCAGGTTCCTGTCTAGATTTTTGGACTTTATCCATATTTATACCCATTTATATACATACATGTGTAAAAGTGCAAACACAGAAGCTATCTAGGAAAGGATATGGCAAGCAAGTAAGATTCCTAGAGATGGCCCACCAGTTTGCATGGCTGTGATAGGTACACTTTGAAAAAGCACAGCTCTAGAGACTTTATCCCCAGATTGCTTCTCGCTGCTGATATGCCTTTCCTATCACTATTACATAGCCTAATGATTTCTGAGCATCTATTGGAAAAATGTCCTGTAGATCAACATAAAGAACTTTCATGAGTTAATGCTGTTTAAATAAATTAAAGATTTTATGGCATTCCTGATTTGATTCAAATAGTATTTGTTATTTTATTTATTTACATTACAAAAGTTGCTCCCATTCCTGGTCCTCCCTCCTGAGTTCTTCCCATGTCCCCCCTTGCCTTAGAGAGGATGCTCCCTCACCCACCCCCCACCTCACTCCCACCAGCATGCCTCTTTCCTGGGGCATCAAGTTTCCACAAGATTAAACTCATGTTATCCCACTGAGGTCAGACAAGGCAGTCCTCTGCTATACATGTGTCATGGGGCCCTGGAACAGCCCATATATACTCCTTGGGTTTTGGCTTGGTCTCTGAGAGCTCTGAGGGTTCTGGGTTAGTTAACAATGTTGTTCTTCCTATGGGGTTGTGATCCCCCTCAACTTCTTCAGTCCTGCCCCTAACTCTTCCATAGGGGTCCCTGACCTCAATCTTATAGTTGGCTATAAGTATCTGCATTTGTTTTAGTTAGCTGCTGGTAGAGCCTCTCAGAGAACAGCTATGCTAGGCTACTGTCTGCAAGCACAATATGGCATTAGTAATAGATTCTGGGTTTGGTGTGATGGCATGGGATGGATCTCAAGTTGGGCCAGTTACTGGGTGGCCTTTCTTTCAGTCTCTACTCCACTTTTGTTCCTGCATTTCCTTTAGGCAGGAACATTTCTGGGTTAAAAATTTTGAAGATGGGTGGGTGGCCCCCTGACTCAACTGGAGGCCATGTCTGTCTGTTGAAGGTGGTCTCTTCCTGTTTCATCTCCCCACTGTTGGGCATTTCAGCTAATGTCATCCTACTGAATCCTGGTAGCCCCTCATATCCTAGGCCTCTGTGACTTCCTAAAGGTTCTCCCTGCCCCACCCCCCACCTTCCCACTGCTGCATATTTTGATTCATTCTTCTGGCCCTCTGGGTGTCTCTGCTCTCTGCCCCATACCTGATCCTGTCCCCGCCTCTTCCCTTCCTCCCTACCCCATCCCCTCTCCCACCCAGGTTTGTCTCTCTATCTGTCTCCCATGATTATTTTGTTCCCCCTTCTAAGTGGGTTTAAGGTATTTATACTTGAGCCTTTCTTCCTGTTAAGCCTCCTTAGGTCTATAAGGTGTATCATGGGTATTCTGAACATTTTGGCTAATATCTACTTACCAGTGAGTAGATGCCATACATGTCTTTTGGGTGTGGGTTACCTCACTCAAGATGATATTTTCTAGTTCTATCCATTTGTCTACAAAACTCATGAAGTCCTTATTTTTAATAGCTAAGTAGTATTCACAAAGAAGCCAAGGCCATACAGCATGAAAAAAAAAAGCATGTTCAACAAATGGTGCTGGTCTACCTGGCAGTCTGCATGTAGAAGAATGCCAATTGATCCATAATTATCTCCTGTACAAGGCTCAAGTCCAAGTGAATCAAGGACCTCTACATACCATATTTGGAAGAATTAATGTTATTAAAATGTTCATATTACTAAAATTGATCAGCAGTACAATCACCAACAAAATTCCAATAACATTCTTTACAGAACCAACAGTATAATCACCAACAAAATTCCAATAACATTCTTTACAGAAGGAGAAAAGAAATCACCTTAAAACTTATATAAACAAGCAAATAAAACCAGCATATTAAAGAGTTATTTACACTCAAGGATTCTTCTAAACACTACTTTGAGTAGCCAAAATGTTAAATCAACTTTGTTGTCCTTTGATGAATGGATGAAGAAGATACCATGTTTCCTTTTTGTGTCCTGAATTATTGTATCCTGTTTATGCAATGAAGCATTATTTTCAAAAATAATAATAAACCATTTAAAAAGAAGAAATCTTGACATTAGATAGAACCATCAACCATGGAATCTGCCAACAGATAGAACCATCTCAAAGTATGAGATTAAAATAGAAATTACTAGAGAAGGGAAGACAATGGGAACAGGAAATAAAGGGAAGTTGGAATTGTTCATTGAAACACAGTTCCTAAAAGTCCCTAGGGATTGTCTAGACTTCACATAGGTGAAAGACAGCCAGGACATGAGTGAGTCCACTCATCGTGCCAGCAAAATTGATAACTATGAAAGATTCATAGTTCTGGTTTTATTGGACTTCGAATATCTTTCAAATGATACCTTAAAAAACAATTTTAAAAGTTAACCAATTGAGAAGGTTTCTGACATGGCTAATTCACCCCAGGCTGACTCCAGCTTCTCTCCTTAGACTACTTTTAAATGCCTCTGAAAGTAGAGACAATATTTTAAAATATTTGATTATACCCTTCCTCCAAAATGACATTTTTGTTGGAATTTTCTGATCTTAACTTTTATTTTCACCCTGTATTTTGGTCTTCACCTCCCTGTGTGAATCTGGCAGCCTTGTCTCTACAGCCTAAGGGTAGAAAGGAGTTACCACCACCACCCCCATCTGTCTCCTCCTGTCAGGTTGCTTATTTTGGAATGGCTAATTGATAAAAGTTAAGAAGAAGCAAAGAAGAACCAAGAAGGAAAATACAGAGACACCTTCACAGAGGACAGGTGGTATCTGAAGGTAAAATTCCCAACTAGTAATGTCACAGAGATGCACTAGACCCAGAATCCCCATGCCTAACACACACCCCCTCTAGCTAAGGAACACAACTTGAAGGCAGCTTATTGTTTTAGTGATAGAAGCACCTAAGTAAACATTTCTTTATATTCAGTGTACAACACCATCTCCTAGTCCAGTTTAGCCAGACTAAGTTGCTGTGTTTCATTCCCCTTTTCAGGTTGAGAGAATTGTCTGCCTCATAGTCATTCTGATAATAGTGATTATTGAAAATCCTGATTAAACAGAGAACCCAAATCATGCCTGGCACAAGGATGATACTCAGAGCCAGGTGCTGTAATTCCTCCCAGTAGAAGCTACTTATGAAGAAAACCAGCATCATTTCAGATATTCAGTTTATAAAATCAAATTGACTGCACCACACATAGATTTCTCTTAAAACTATATAAGCACGCTTGAGGTAATGGGACAGGGAGGAGGTGTAGTGATGAGAAATCACAATAGCCTGATGCCATACCTATAATCATAAATATAAAAAATGCAAAGAGGACAAGTGTCCAGAATCACACCATCATAACAGTTGCCACACTTGTTTTTGTCAACATTCCTCTGCAGGAAAAAACTGTACAAGTTTAGGGGGGTCGGGAGAGATACAGGAGAGGGAGAGATACCACATCTGCAAGGAAGAAGAAAACACAGGTGTGAACCATCTAATGAGAAGCCCCTCCTCTCAGTCACCTGCATCCCAACATAGCCATCTCCTCTGGTGATGAACCAATGCACTGTACTGTTTTCTCTGGCTTTGGAAAACTACTACATACATCAGAGCTGATTTTTATGAAGCCACAATTGCTTTTTAAGCAGCCCTAAGGATAGAATTCTCCAGTGGGAGAACAGGGTTTGAAGCAACCAAACAGAAACAAAACAACACAAGAATTGGCTTCAGGAAATATAGTTGGAACAAATTTTGTTTTTCCTTTTCTAACCATTGTTCACTATTTCTTTCCAGTCAAGCAACTGTTTTATGTCTTAACTACAGGTGGTGGTTAATTTCCATTATAAACTTGTTTAGATTAAGAAATGTCTAAGACATTAATGAGGTATATGCCTCTGGGTGCATTTTCAAGGGTATTTCTAGAAATGTTTGACCAATAAGGGAAAGGCGACCCTGCACGTGAGCAGCATCATCCTAGGGGCTATGGTCCTGCACCAAATAAAAAGGGAGATGGGAGAAAACATGCTGAGCACAGACACCCCCTTTTCTTTGTTGCCTAGTCAGCATAATCATCCGAGCTCCCATTGCCATGTCTACCCCAACACAATGGCCTGTTTCCTTGAACTGTGTACCCCCAATAAAGCAGTTCTTAAGTATTTTTCAGTTATTTTATGAGCACAATAAGAAAATAACTAAGACACCATGTTGTTTCTACCATAACGTAATTAAGGTTTAAATCTACAGAGAAAGCAGAAAGCCTTGGAAACTGTTAGTAAAACAGTAGCAACTCAGACCAACTGAAGAAACTGTCTTCATTCATTCTGGCAACAAAAGACTGCTCTGTATTCATTATAAGAGCCACTTTACCACATCTGGTTTAAGGAAATAATTATTGACACTTTAATAGCTTTAATCTGAAATAACAATATACATAAGTGGTTTATTCTAATTAAATTTGTCTAAATGCTTTCTTTAAAAAGAGTTCATCTTCTTGAAAATTTACACTTATTGCAAATTTATAAAAGTAAAATACTAAAAAATGATTTAAAATCTTAGAAAATTAGGCAAATTGTTAAGCTTGCCCCTAGAAACACTGCAGGTGGCTGCTGTGTTACATGCCAGTAGGTAGTAAAGAAGGGAGAAGCTATGTCTAAGCTCAGTGTTCTGACTTATGAACAACTGAACGATTAGTAGCCTAATACTCCCTGAATAAAGTGAGGCTGAAACAACCACCAGTCCAGTGCCAGGGCAGCTGGACAGGAAGCTAGCCTGAGATGTCCAGTGTCTCAGAGGCCTGGACAAGCTCCCAGGACTTGGAACAAGCCATAGACTAGAAGAAACCTGGGACTCTAGACTTGGGCTGAAGTGAGCCCAAGACGCATGACCATCCCATAGGACCACTTAGGCAGGCTGGTTGAAAAGTGAGCCCAAGACTACCATCAGACCAGCACCATGGGGCAAACAGGGAACTAGCCAGCCTGAGATGAACACCAGTCTAGCTGTGCTGGCCTGAAGAGGCAGACCACACCTGAGATAACCCCTGCCTGGTGCCATAATGCGTGAGCAGGGAATAGCACTCCTGAGGCAATTCCTAAGATGACCTCAGATACTCAGAGACACAAGGCACCACTAACAGGAAGGAGGAAGTAAGAGGTGGAGAAATGGAAGAGAAAGAATGATGTAGGCACAATGAAGAGAGGCAGAACTAGAAAGTTAGGGTAGTAAGGAACAGCCTTATAGGAGTAGCAAGTGATGCCACCTGGGACCATGGTGGGGTCCTGGCCTGTGCTGTCACTAGTGGCCTTGACCTTGTACAAGCATGAGTCTATTACCAACAAAGACCAGGAGGATGTCCCTGGTCTGGGTTGTCACCTGGGGAAATGTTGAATCTTGAGAGCTGTAAAGAACTGGCCGCACCCCTCACCTGGACATTGTGGGAGGGCTGGCCCTGGGGACAGGAGAGCAGGAAAGCTGCCCCTACCTCTAACTAGCTGCAGTATTTGGGAGAGCAGGCTGCACATTGCAGGAGTTGCAGGGTATCTTCCCTCAAGAATACAAGCATGGGAAATCTGGCCTTAGCACTCCTCATGAATAAGAGAGAGGTATCCTCCTCCCCACTTCCCATTACCACCAACAAAAGGCAGGAGACCTGGCCCTTGATTCATGAGAGCAGAAGAGCTCTCTTTTGCTCTTACCACCTCACACTCCCCCGCCTCCAGCAGAGGCAGAAGAGTTGGCCCTGATGACATCTTAAGTGCAAGAGAGCAGTTCTTGCCCTCTCCCGGGCAGCACAGAAGACCTGTCCCTGGATGTGAGGGTTGCAGGTGAGCTGGCCCTGCCTCTTTTCTGCTGGGCAGCTGTTTGAATGAGCAAGAGATTTCCTCCTCCCATTCCTTGTCCATCACCATTTATGGCAGGCAGTAGAGCTGGCCCCAGGGTCATGAGTATGAGAGAACTAACCAGTTTCCTTACCAGCAGTGACACTCAGGAGAGTGGCCCTGAACTTTGCCTGGGCAGCAGGGTAGATGTAGCCAGACTTTTGGCTACTTTATGGGTTCCTATTTATACCACCCTTCTCTACCCTTATCTCTTCCAACCCCTAACTCCCAACACTAGGTAGGAGTAAAAGAAGGCTAGAAGGGAAACAGGGTATTGATCTCCTTAGACTTCTTCCTCCTGATTTAGGGGCATCGAGTTCCTTAGGGCAATTTTGATCTTCCTTGTCAGGATATCTCCAACCAGCAACCACCAGCACCAAGAGTAGCAGCTCACAGCTCTCTTGGGCCTCTTGTACTTATTTATATAAACTCTCAAGAGTCACCACAATTCTAAATGACATACACTTGAAGAAACTATCTGCAGCTGGCAAAGTCATGCTCTGGCAGAAGGTGGCAAATCATAGTCAGCTGGTATGAACAATCTGAAGCAGCCCTATATCCCACACCTGGGATTAAAACAAAAACATACACCCATAACATTTTTTAAAGAAACCAAAATTCTTACTACAGGTAGAGCTGGCCCTGGGGTTATAGGGATGCTAGTGAGTGATCTCTAAGGGCATGAGAGTAAGAGAGCCAGAGTTAGATACCTTTTAAGCCTACATTCAGATTATCCAATTGACCCACCCCAATATCTATCCCATCAAGGAACTTCTGGAGTTTACGAAGGGGCAGGTCCTACAGATCCAAAAATTACAGGATCTACATGACACAGGGTAGCAACAGGATGTCTGACAGCAGTCCCAATGAAATTCCAGCTGCTCCTTCAGTTACCCTGAAGCCAGTTGCCTGCCCTCTTCAGTAGCTACAGGCAGAGCAGATTCGGGGTGCCTGCCTCTCTTATAACTGCGATCTGAAGCTGAGCCAGGTCACAGGGTGGATGCAACTGCAGGGTGCTGGGCGTGGTCAGGATCACTCAGGAGCAAGCATATGCTACAGGCTATATCCTGTGAGTGGAAATAGGTGTGGTCAGTCATCAGATCACCAGCTACCAAACTAAAACTGCTGATAATGCACATGGAAGGAAAATGGATGCTGAACAACAGCTTACTTGTTTAGGATCCTAGTGCTGGTGGTAAAAAGCCAAGTTCAAGCACCCTGGACAATCACTAAGGCTGACAGAACCACTTCACCTATTAAGCTGTTGGTTGCAGGCATTCTGTACTCAGAACTGTATTCTCACGACTTAGGAGTGTAAAGTGAGCCCAGGGTGGAAGGTGTGAAGCCAGGCAGCATGTGGTCCACCTGTGACGCACATCTAGGGTCCTTAGCTGTCAGGCTGATGTGGAGTTTGTCATCTAGCAAGCTGTCACTAAAGCTCTCTGGGTGAACTTGCTTGCTTGTTTTGTTACCATTTCAGACCTCAGGACTCAAGATAGACAAGGAAAGAAAAGTCTTTATTGGACTTAATGTTACAACACAGAAGTGTCTCAATGAACCCAAGCAGCCCACCTCTAGATCCTAAAAATGGGTATTCAGTCCAATCATAACCACATTTGGACCAATCATACACTTCTTTAGGCCAATCGCAGACTCATGTTTTAACACCATGCAGAGAGGTTAAGGCTTGTGTTTTAGATCAATAATGGTCTGTCCCTATACCAGGAGACTTGCTCCACCTTTGGTAGGTGAAAGAGTTCACTGAGTTTTACAATTGCAAAATGTCTGCTACACAAATGTCTCTAACAGCCCTGGCTGGGGCAGTGGCTTCAAGAGCCAGGGCAATCAAGTTCAATCTTTTGTATAATCATTTCAAGGCATCTGTAGAGCATTCCAGACGGCTGGCTGATCCTGGCATAGGGTAGTCCAGCTGGCTGTTACACTGATAGTCCTTTTGATCAAAGCAGCAAAGAGAGAGTTCAATAACTGCTAATTAGAGAGTCAAATTGATCTATCCCCAGTGTCTTGCTTATTTACAGGAAAATGATCAGAAGGAATGTTTACAACTTTATGTATAAAAAAAGTTAGCATTAATACCAAAAGCAACTTTTTAAAATGCTTTGGCAATTCTTATATTTCTCTACTGCCTAGAGAAAGCTAGTCCAGTTTTTGTTTGCTCAGTTACATCCTTCTGAAAATTGTCTTCAGGAGGCATCTTTAACCCTTATCAACTGGACATGGCACACTAGTCCCCCTGCACTCTGGAACAGCAAGGGAGTTTCATCCAAGCAAGGAAGTACTCCAAAGGAAATATACCAGCCTACTAATGGATTAACCCAGTTGGAATCCAGGAGCAAAGGAATATGATTAATGTCCACATAAATCAGCCTTCAAGATACAGAAGCAAATGGAAAAGCAGAAGTAAATATAGATGAACAAATTATCCACCAAAAATATCTATAAAAATTAAATTTCAACAGCATTTCAACAGTAGAAAGTTGAAATTTTTCCTTTTGAGATCATGAATAAGACAAGGTTGATACCAACATCACTAAAAAAGTAATGATTGGTAAAACAAAGATTAAAAACTATCATCTACAATGAAATGATTGTGTACATTAAGGCCACAAAAATTACAAAGAAATCACTAGTTCTAACAAGTGAATGGTAATAAGCTAGTTTATCATGGCTGTTAATTTCAGAGCAAAACGCAGAAAAAAAGTCACCTATATAAGAGACACATGGAGAGTACATGTGGAGGTCAGGAGACAGACAATCTTTGAGACTCAGCTCTCACCCTCAACCATGTGGGTCTGGGTAATCAACCCAGGTCTTCAGGCCCAACAGCAAGCACCTTTATTCCCTTGCAGTCTTGTTAGATAGCTCCAAGTATAATTTGTGATTTCACTAAAAGCAACGTTTCATTACATTAAAACTGTAGGACAAAGTATAGTTGGTCCATCTGACAAAATGAGATCCACATTCAAACAACAGATGCAATGTGCCAAATTTGCATCCTTGGAGAAAGTCTGCTCAGAATGACCTCTGGAGGATACCTGTTTTTTCTGTCCCATGAGGACATTACCGCCTCTAAAACCTATTAAAGTATTTAACACTTATAACAAAATAAACCTATTAAATATCAAGGAATAAATCCACTAACTGATGCCTGATAATATAGACAGCTATAAAAATACTGTTGATAAAAATTAAAGAAAATTTAGCTAAATGTAAAAATAAGCCATATGTATAGATCAGGATATCAAATACTGAAAGGCACTCTTTCCCTTCCAAAATCACAATGTATAGATTAATTCAACCCTAATAAAATTACAATTGATTCTGTTGAACCCCAAAATCTTATTTTAAAACATCTAAAATTGAAAAAGCTAATAACTGCCTGTATTTCATATATTGTTTATTTGTTTATGAATATGGAATGCTTCCAGAATTTGCATATCATCCTTGTACAAAGGCCATGATAATCTTCTCTGTATTGCTTCAGTTTTAGTAGATTTGCTATCATAATGAGAACATTTTGGTATGAGACTATTGCCTATAATTTTTAAAAGAACATATTTTATTTGACAAAACAAATATGTCAGAAAATCAACACATCGTAATTTTAGAGTATTTGAAAAGTGTAACATTTGCCCAAGAATAGATAAATGTGTTAATGGAACAAAACTCTCAGTTACAAATCTAGTCAGAAATGGTATCTTCATTATACTCATTTTACAATACATCAGAGAAAGAAACAACCATTCAATGAGTGGATGAAGACAACTGGCTATCCATAGAGAAAGATGACACAAGGCTACATCATACCTTTCACAAACACTTCCAGCCAAGTCTTATCCCAGATTCCTCATGAAGCAGAAATTTGTGTGGAAGACGTTTATTGAGACATATTCTGAAGTTCAGCACTGAAAACAAAGATTAGTCATAGAAAGGACTCAACTACAATGTTATCACTCCAAAAGCCTCCATTAATCACATGAGTTTCTCAGGAAATGGGATGACCCTTCAGAATTGTCTAAAATAAAGGCAAGGGGCCAAGACCTTTGACCATCCATTGAGCAGGCATTGGGTCCAGTTTACCATATGGAAGAGGCAGAATTTTTGGCAGAATGACTCTCTTAGGAGAGTCCTAGACAGAGCCCTCTGCAAAGAACCCAACCTAGAGCTATCAGTCAACCATACTCCTAGGAATTAGAGAGAGATATCTTAGTCTTCAGTGGGTCAGGGTTGAGAACTATGTGGCTAAGTCAGCTTCCACAGTAGGGAAGAAGAACAAAACACCCCTGGAGGTGATGTGTAGAAAATATCTTCAGGATTCTAATGCAGGGAAATATTCCTTAGATGCAGTAGGTAGAGTTAGAGTGGATGTACAGGCTAATGGCCAAGTGCTTATCTAAGCACTGCAAAGCTCTGGACTCAGTCCACAGTCACACAGTCATACACACATGTCTGTGCACATACACACACATTCCAAAAACTCTAAACAGAAATGGAAAGGTGACAGACATAACTATATAAAAAGGGACTGTTAACAAAATAAAGGGCAAGCCACAGAATGGGAAAAATATCTGCAACAACATAGAAAATAAAAAGAGAATATCTTGAAAGCTAAACAGTTCTGCTCCCTCAAAATGAAGTGTGAATGACCAGCAGGGCTAATAAGCACAGGTATTATCACACAGTAATGAACAGGTATCAAAACTACTGCCTGCAAACCTACCTATAAGAACCCATTGACCAAAGTTATACTAATGCATCCAATCCAACATGATATAACTCAATGTATACCCTCTCTGATTAAAGCTACAAAACCAATAAACTCTATTAACAAAATTTTAGGTGTTATCAATCCAAGAAAACTATGGACAGTGTGCTGGTTAGTATTTGTCAACTCAACACAAACCTAGGTCTATCAGGAAACAGGAGATATCAGTCATAGAGATGTTTCCTTTCATTGGTCTATAGGTATGTTTATGGGTGTATTTTCTTAATTGCTAATTGATGCAGGACAGCCAATCTCTGGTAACTGGGTCTGAGCTGCAGAAGAAAGGTAACTGGGAAATCGAGAGGAAAGCAAGCCAGGGAAAACAAGACAGAAAGCAGTGTTCTTCCATGGTTTTTGCTTTAGCTCTTACCTCCAGTTCTAGCCCTAACTTCCCTCAGTGGTGCACAGTTACCTGGGAGCTATAGGATAAACAAATGCTTTCCTTTTCCTCATTGCTTTTGGTCATGTGTTTATCACAGCAACAAAAAAACCATACTAGAACAGATGAGAACCAAAAATCCCTGGTTTTCACCTTGGGGTGGCTTCAGCCTCCAGAACTTCTTGTAATTCACTGAACCTCAAGAACTATTTCTTATTTTCTGTATTGATTTTTTTAAAGAAACTTAACTTTCTTTATCTTTTTTCTTTCTTTCCCAAATTATTCTCAACTCCTTTACAAATTACCACATCATAACTTTTGGACAAAAGGGATGTCCTATAAAATTAGCAAAGTAAATACACCCACATCACCAATATCTTTGGGGAAAGTTTTTTAGTGGTTGTCAAAATAGTAAGCAAATAGAATTATGCTAATACTGCATGTAGTGAGCCTGCTTCAATACAGAAACACGGTTGCTCCTTAAAGCTTCCCCTTAAGCTTCTACACAGACCTGAAAGTGTACACCACAGAATTTTCTTGGGAATGTCTGGAGCTCTGTGACCATCCAATGCCTACTTTTATGCATGCTGAATGATGAATAGCACCTTCAGTAAGCACCTCAAAGATGTATATTTCTAAGTTTCATATATGTATACAATATCTTCTTTCCCTTTTAGTAAGTAAGGAAAAAATAAGTACACTGATATGCATACACACACGCGTGCGCGCGCGCACACAGACACACACACACACACACACACACACACACACACACAGGAAAAAGAGACCGTAAATGAAAGGGAATCAAGAACTGCAAAAAGAAGGAGGAGGAGGAGGAGGAGGGGGAGGAGGGGGAGGAGGGGGAGGAGGGGGAGGAGGGGGAGGGGGGAGGAGGGGGAGGAGGGGGAGGAGGGGGAGGAGGGGGAGGAGGGGAGGGGGAGGGGGAGGAGGAGGGGGGGAGGAGGGGGGGGGAGAAAAAGGTGAGAGCCAACAAGATGCCTTGATGGTAGAAGTACCTGGGATACCAGCCTAAGGTCCTGAGTTCCATCTCCCAAACCAAGAAGGAGAACCAGGTCCTCAGTGTCCTCTCTCACCTCCACATACACATCTCTTGATCACAAGCTCATGGTCCATCTTCGTGCTCCATCCTGCCTCATGGCAACCTCTTTCTTTTTTCTTCTCTCTCCTCATGGTTCCTACTTGAGATTCCCTTGCTTGATCAGAAATTCTGTCTTCCTCTCTCCCCTGCCCAGTCACAGTCTCTAGCTTTTTATTTACCAAGCAGGGATTATTGGGAATGTTCTTTACAGCACATTGATCAATACAATGCCCAATAAATAACAATAGTAGAAATAACAATAATAAATAATGATAATAAATTAAAACAATACATTTTATAAAGAAGATAAAATATTCCAAATATGAATTAAGAATGTGTTGGTGAGGTGCTTTGGTAGATTTCCTTAGAACTCCAACTTCTCCGGGTTCACATAACAACAGAACTTTACAGTGCATATATAAAACCTTTCGTAGACATCATGGAGACTATCTGTGTGCCTCCAGCATCAGGACATTGAAGACAGAAAGGGCAAGGCCGTCAGTGACAAGTCACTCAAATCCACAGATTTTTTCTTCCTCTCAAAGGTGATTTTTTTAAATAGTTATTTGCCACCATTAGTAATTAGATCTTTTCTGACTACTCAATAGCATATTTGGTTCTGAAAGTAAGAATAACATGATAAACCCGAGTAAGAAAATTTGAAGAAAGAAGAGAAAACAAAGGGAAATAAGCCCAGAATTACAGGTCAAGTGGTTTATATTGGAAGAAATCAGGAAAGGTGACAAACAAGTTGTTAGTGACTGCTCTGAAGAGAGACCAAATGTAAGCTAACTGATGCCCAAAAAAACTGAAAGGGCTTAGGGGAACAGGGAACAGGGAAAGGAGAAGAGGATAGGAAACAATATTAGATAAAATTGATGGGGAAAAGCTGAAAGTCTGAGAGTTTCAGAGCAAAGACTTGGGTCACTAATCAAACACACATCTTTAAGCAAGACGTGAACTTTCTCAGTGGTGGGATTGTGTCCCTACATCGACTGCTCTCATTGAGGAGGGACAACACCAGAATTTTTTAAATTCCACCCTGTGTACAAGCCACTGGGATCTCTTCAGAGGACAAGACTCACTTCAGCAGACCAGAACCAGACCTATCATTCTGCATTTCTAGCAAGCTCCCGTGGGAAACTGGGGTCACTGAGCTATGTATCCCACTTTCAGCAATAGAGTTCAGTGTGATGTCCTCTAGAGTATAACAGTACCCACCAATCATAATTATCATAGTGTTTGTTAAAACCATTCATTCTGATCAGTGCTATACATACAAACTTTGAGTAACTAATGAATGCATTCCTATTTTTCTTTAAATACTAGAAAATTTAATTAGTTTATTTACTTGCTGATCCATTTATTTATTAATTTTGGTGTTAGGGATCAAACTCATGGCTTACATCTCCAGCTGTTAATTATATTTTAAATTGTTTCACATTGCTTTAAAGGATGTTAAGACATGCCATATAGAAGTTAAATTTTGTTGTAGTAGTTTTATGGGGGGGGTTCTGTCCCCACTCTATCTCATTTAGCTCCTGTGTAACTGACAGCACAGACACTGGATGTTATTAACAAGTTGCTGGCCTGTGCTGGACAGGTTCTGAGCTATTCTAACCAGACTAGTCTATTATTAACCATATAAGTGCCCTGTTATTTGACAACTGGGTCTAGCTCTATTCCATGTGTGTCCTCAGGGTTAGCTTCTCTTGGTTACATGCTCATGGCCCATCCTCATCTTCCATCCTACCTCTTGGCACACTTCCTTCCCCCCTCCTTTTTCCTTCTTTTTCCTCATAGTCCCTGCCTGAGATCCCTCACTTGATCAGAACTCCTGTCTTCCCATCCCCCCTACCTAGTCACAGTCTCTATCAATCAGGGATTATTAGGAATGTTCTTTACAGCACAGTGGTCAAAACAATGCTGCTGCAGCTGAATCTCAGGGTACAGAACTCAGTATCTGAATGCACAGTGCACAAAACCAACCCCTACAAAATCTGTTTCCATTCCTTCTGTTAATCTGTCTCTTATTTCTTAGTCATCTTTTTTCTTTGAATTATCATCGGGAAAATCTAAAGGCATAAGTATAAGAGGATAGAGAGAATGCTCAGCAAATAAAAGTTTTTTCTATGAAAGCATAGGGACCTGGGTGCAGATCCTAGCACCAGTATAAAAATTCTGTTATGCCTGGTCATATAACTGTGACCCCAGAGCTCAAGGAGGCCTAGGGCATGGGGTTGAGGGACGGAAAGCAGGAGGGTTGCTGAAGCTTACTGGATTCCACTCTAACTCCAGGTTCAATGAGAGAGACTGACTCAAAAGAGTAACACAAACAGGGAGAACAAGATACCCAACATCCTCTTCTAGTCAGTACATGTGTATGGACACAAACACCATACACATATGCATGTATACAACACACACACACACACACACACACACACACACACACACACACACATTCATACAGAGCTTTGGCAGCTTTCTAAAAGAATGTGATCCATTATCTCTCTCTCTCTCTCTCTCTCTCTCTCTCTCTCTCTCTCTGTGTGTGTGTGTGTGTGTGTGTGTGTGTGTGTGTGTGTGTGTGTATTCTCTGCAAGACTGAGAAGAGCATGTTCCCCCTAATTTGTCCAAATTTGGAATTCTGTAATCACTTCTGTTGTCCAAGTTGTTCTCAGTTTTATCTACATCTGTGGAAAAGACTGATGTGATATTCTCACTACTTCAAGGAGAGGACACGTAGTAGCAAAACTACTTAAATACATGAATGGAGGTACAGACTCATACACAACCATTAACCTCTCCCCTGGGAAGCTAGTCTTAAGTAGTTCTCCAGATGGCCTCATGAACTGAATGGCTATTTGAACTCTGTTGGTATCTTCTATTAGCACTCATTAGCAAACATGAGATCTTTCTGTTTCTGAGACTGTCAGCTCTGATTACAGGATGAGAACTGAACAGCTTCTTTGACCAAATTACATCTTGGCACTTATTTCTGTGATCCACTTTCCAATGATTATTTCAAAACCCATTAAAATAAAGAAAATCAAGAGGGTGATTCTCATCTGAAACCATTAGATGCAAAGTCGTGTCTTGCTCTCAGACTGACACTGTTCAAAAAGACAAATACCCAATATTGAGGTTCATGAACAAAAGCAAGGATGTTCCTATGTAAACCCTTTGTTCGTAACTTGCACAGATCCTTGCTGCTTCGCCTGCTTTCTTGTTTAAATTGGAAACATAACAAGCAGCTGACAAAGGCTATGTCAAGCTTTTACCTTGTCTTGGGTAGAAAAGTAGACATCAATTCCTGTGTGGTACTGCCTTTGAAATGTTTTTCTCCATCCTTAAAGGTAAGCCCTACAGATATCTCAAAGGAGGTAGTTGATCTGCTAGTCTTTCAAGAACAGAGAAGACTGTGGTTATCTAACTAATGAAGCATCATACTTTGAAAGCTAACTGTACTCAGTCTTAGGAAACTGATAATGTGAAAAAGAGAATTTAGAAATCAAATACTGCTGTACTAAGGGACCTGGCTTCTGTCACAACAGGAAAAAAGGACAAAATAATTTACTTAGAGTTAAGACAGTAGCTTCACTTGAACTCATTTTATTGTTACCCTGTTTTACTGAGACCCAGTATTAAATAAATATAAGAGTTTTATAAACCTATTAATATCAGCTCAGCTTTGAAACTTTATTTTATTTCAATATTATAAACAATGGTTATTGAAATACATGATTATAATAAAATCATATAGAATCATGGTGCTTAAAATAGTCAAGGAAAGCTTTAGATTGCAGAATTCCTTAACTGCATGTAGTGAGTACAAGACAGTAAGAAGTAACTTTTATCAACTACAAAATCTCTCTTGGACATGACCACCTAATTTTTTTTCCTTCATATGAAAAAAGTAGGTTTCTGTCTGGATGTAAAGAATACAAAAAGCTCCAAAAGAACACTAAAAACTACATCTACATATATTTTATGTGAAATTTGTTGTATATAGCAATTATATGTAAACACTTTTAAGGAAATAAAAGTTAACGAAAAACAAACTAAAAAACAAAACAAAAGAAAGCATGTGGGCAGACTCTTAGGACTGGCTTTAACAGATACTCCAAGTGAGTGATACCATAATCTCAGAAAAATGATGAAAGACCATTATATGTGAAGCATGACCACCACAAGACTATGAGTAAATACCTGGCCCCAGCTAGTGGTGCTGTTTTGGGAGGTTGTGGAATCTTCAATTAACAGGAGTGATGGGGGTTGGAGGTCAAACTTTCAGAGTCATAACCCAGCTTCATTCTGACCTAAGGGCTGTGTTTTTGCCTAGCACAAAAATCTTCAATAAGCTGCCTCAATGGACTCAATCCAACTGTCAAACTGTCTTACCTTTCTACCATGAGGGACTATTCTCCCTGAGCCAGGAGTCAAAATAAATCTGTTTCCCCCTTTAAATTCTTTCTATAAAGAATTTGGTCTACAGAGAAAGTATAACTAATCTAGAAATCAACATAAAAATGTTACAGATTTAACTGGATGTCTGCATGTAGAAGGATGCATATAGATCCATATCTATCACCCTGCACAAAACTCAAGTCCCAGTAGATCAAAGACCCCCAACATAAATCTTATAAGAGGAAAAGTGGTAAATAGCTTTGAATGCATAGGTACAAGAGACGACCTCCTGAACAGAACATCAACAGCTCAGGCACTAAGATTAATAATAATTAAATGGTACCTCATGAAACTGAAAAGCTTCTGAAGGGCAAAGGACATCTTCAATAGGAAAAAACAATAGCCTATAGAGAGGGAAAAGTTCTTTACCAACCCAATATCCAACAGAGGACTGATATACAAAGTATATAAAGAACTCAAGAAATTAGACATCAATAATCCAAATAACCCAATTTAAAACATGGGGCTATTCTCTCTAAACAGAATTATCAACAGGAGACTCCATAATGGTTAGGAAGCACATAAAGAAATGTTCAGCATCCTTAGCCATCAAGGAAATGAAAATCAAAGTGATTCAGAATCCATCATACTCCTCAGAATGGCTAAGATCAAAAACTCAAGCAGCAGCACATGCTGGCCACGATGTGGGAAAGAGGAACATTCCTCTACTACTGGTGAGAGTACGAACTTGTGCAACCACTTTGGAAATAAATTTGGCAGTTTCTCAGAAAATAGGGAATAGTTCTACCTCAAGACTCAGCTATACCACTCCTGGGCACATATCCAAAACACTCGCTCAACCATGTTGCCACTAGCTATATTAGTAATAACCAGAAACTGGAAACAACCTAGATATCCCTCAAATGAAGAAAGGATAAAGAAAATGGGGTTGATTTACATAATGAAATATTACTATGCTATTGAAAACAATGGCATCATGAAATTTGTAGGCAAATGGATGGAACTAGAATAGATCTTCCTGATGAAGTAACCCAGACTCAGAAAGACATATATGGTATGAACTCACTTATAAGTGAACATTAGCCAGACATAAAGGGCAGTATAACCAGGCTGTAATCAACAGATCCTTTCCTTCTGTACTCACTTGCCTCCCTCATCCTCTATTAGAATCCCATATATATCACATTTTTATTATCCAGTCATCTGTTGAAAGCTATTTTCATTGTTTCCACTCCTTGAATATTGTGAATAGGGTGGCTATGAACTAGGATGTCAAGCTTGTCAGTCATGTGCAAAAGGAGTGATAAAGCTGAATAAATGGTCCTTTAAACTATAGACTAACAAAACCTCAGTGCCAAACATAAAAAGAAAACAAAGCAAGCAAACAAACAAACAAACACCACTCATCTTGAGTAGTCAAGGTAGTCCAAGTGATTTCCAAAACAAAGTAGGTAGTTAATGTAGTCTTTGGTTGCCCCTCTGGGATTAACGGTCAGTCTCTATTGCTAAAGACATCACATATATGCAGGACACATGACTCCGATGATTCAAACTGGATCTGAACTAAAGCCTCTTTCCCGTAGTCTAGCTTCTACTTTTCCAGAAAATACTACGCAAGCTATCAAAAGAAGGAAGCAATTAAACAACCCTACCCAGTTACAACACCTATGGAACTACAATGATTACCGGCATGGCAAGATACACATAGAGGTGCAATAAGAGTCACCCACATGCTGATGGTAACCAACAACTCTCTAAATGGATTCAAGGTCCAGTCAACAGGAAGGAAACCATGTCTCCCACTGGAAACCTAGCCAACTCTCTGAGGCTAGTGAAGTCTTAGAAAAGAATTTGCTCGTGATCCATTGTATAAACAAACTGAAAGAACAAAACCACATGATCATTTCATTAGACGCTGAGAAAACATTTGACAAAATTCAACACCCCTTCATGATAAAAGTCCTGGAAAGAATAGGAATTCAAGGCACATACCTGAACATAGTAAAAGCCATATACAGCAAACAAGTTGCTAACATTAAACTAAATGGAGAGAAACTTGAAGCAATCCCACTAAAATCAGGGACTAGACAAGGCTGCCCACTCTCTCCCTACTTATTCGATATAGTTCTTGAAGTTCTAGCCAGAGCAATCAGACAACAAAAGGAGGTCAAGGGGATACAGATTGGAAAAGAAGAAGTCAAAATATCACTATTTGCAGATGATATGATAGTATATTTAAGTGACCCCATAAGTTCCACCAGAGAACTACTAAAGCTGATAAACAACTTCAGCAAAGTGGCTGGGTATAAAATTAACTCAAATAAATCAGTAGCCTTCCTCTACACAAAAGAGAAACAAGCCGAGAAAGAAATTAGAGAAACGACACCTGCATAATAGACCCAAATAATATAAAGTACCTTGGTGTGACTTTAACCAAGCAAGTAAAAGATTTGTACAATAAGAACTTCAAGACTCTAAAGAAAGAAATTGATAAAAGACCTCAGAAGATGGAAAGATCTCCCATGCTCATGGATTGGCAGGATTAATATAGTAAAAATGGCCATTTTACCAAAAGCGATCTACAGATTCAATGCAATCCCCATCAAAATACCAATCCAATTCTTCAAAGAGCTAGACAGAATAATTTGCAAATTCATCTGGAATAACAAAAAAACCAGGATAGCTAAAACTATCCTCAACAATAAAAGGACTTCAGGGGGAATCACTATCCCTGAACTCAAGCAGTATTACGGAGCAATAGTGATAAAAACTGCGTGGTATTGGTACAGAGACAGACAGATAGACCAATGGAACAGAATTGAAGACCCAGAAATGAACCCACACACCTATGGGCACTTGATTTTTGACAAAGGAGCCAAAACCATCAAATGGAAAAAAAACAGCATTTTCAGCAAATGGTGCTGGTTCAACTGGAGGTCAACATGTAGAAGAATGCAGATCGATCCATGCTTATCACCCTGTACAAAGCTTAGGTCCAAGTGGATCAAGGACCTCCACATCAAACCAGATACACTCAAACTAATGGAAGAAAAACTAGGGAAGCATCTGGAACACATGGGCACTGGAAAAAATTTCCTGAACAAAACACCAATGGCTTATGCTCTGAGATCAAGAATCGACAAATGGGATCTCATAAAACTGCAAAGCTTCTGTAAGGCAAAGGACACTGTGGTTAGGACAAAACGGCAACCAACAGATTGGGAAAAGATCTTTACCAATCCTACAACAGATAGAGGCCTTATATCCAAAATATACAAAGAACTCAAGAAGTTAGACCACAGGGAGACAAATAACCCTATTAAAAAATGGGGTTCAGAGCTAAACAAAGAATTCACAGCTGAGAAATGCCGAATGGCTGAGAAACACCTAAAGAAATGTTCAACATCTTTAGTCATAAGGGAAATGCAAATCAAAACAACCCTGAGATTTCACCTCACACCAGTGAGAATGGCTAAGATCAAAAACTCAGGTGACAGCAGATGCTGGCGAGGATGCGGAGAAAGAGGAACACTCCTCCATTGTTGGTGGGGTTGCAAACTGGTACAACCATTCTGGAAATCAGTCTGGAGGATCCTCAGAAAATTGGACATTGAACTGCCTGAGGATCCAGCTATACCTCTCTTGGGCATATACCCAAAAGATGCCCCAACATATAAAAAAGACACGTGCTCCACTATGTTCACTGCAGCCTTATTTATAATAGCCAGAAGCTGGATAGAACCCAGATGCCTTTCAACAGAGGAATGGATACAGAAAATGTGGTACATCTACACAATGGAATATTACTCAGCTATCAAAAACAATGACTTTATGAAATTTGTAGGCAAATGGTCGGAACTGGAAAATATCATCCTGAGTGAGATAACCCAATCACAGAAAAACACACATGGTATGCACTCATTGATAAGTGGCTATTAGCCCAAATGCTTGAATTACCCTAGATGCCTAGAACAAATGAAACTCAAGACAGATGATCAAAATGTGAATGCTTCACTCCTTCTTTAAAAGGGGAATAAGAATACCCGTGGCAGGGAATAGAGAGGCAAAGATTAAAACAGACACAGAAGGAACACCCATTCAGAGCCTGCCCCACGTGTGGCCTGCACATATACAGCCATTCAATTAGACAAGATAGATGAAGCAAAGAAGTGCAGGCCAACAGGAGCCGGATGTAGATCGCTCCCGAGAGACACAGCCAGAATACAACAAATACAGAGGCGAATGCCAGCAGCAAACCCCTGAACTGAGAATAGGACCCCCGTTGAAGGAATCAGAGAAAGAACTGGAAGAGCTTGAAGGGGCTCAAGACCCCATATGTACAACAATGCCAAGCAACCAGAGCTTCCAAGGACTAAGCCACTACCTAAAGACTATACATGGACTGACCCTGGACTCTGACCTCATAGGTAGCAATGAATATCCTAGTAAGAGCACCAGTGGAAGGGGAAGCCCTGGGTCCTGCTAAGACTGAACCCCCAGTGAACTAGATTGTTGGGGGGAGGGCGGCAATGGGGGGAGGGTTGGGAGGGGAACACCCAAAGGGAAGGGGAGGGGGGAGGGGGATGTTTGCCCGGAAACTGGGAAAGGGAATAACACTCGAAATGTATATAAGAAACACTCAAGTTAATAATAAAAAAAGAAAGAAAAGAAAAGAATTTGCTACTGTTACTTTGCTAGACCGCTTAACTCTGTTACTGAATCCAATAACTCTATTCCGATAGTCCCAGCAGTGGTGGTCACTTCTCACTACCAGCCCCAATGTTCTGGGTTCTAGGATGAAATATGCACACACACACACACACACACACACACACACACACACACACACACACACATACACACACACACAGAGAGAGAGAGAGAAAGAGAGAGGGGGCGTTATATTTTTAATATGCCTTAAACAGCTCAATGTTTGGGCTACTTCCAAACTTCCACATGACTAGCACACTCCCATCTTATATTCCTGAGTCATTACTTACTAAAGCCTATATTTATCTTGACTATGAAGACCCAGACCTCCAGACCTCTCAGGTTGAGTTCTTCAGTACCTGTATGATGGCTATGTTCTCTGAAGGCTATGTTCTCTTTCCAGTATACCTCAGTCATAGCTTCCATTCCCAACATGGCAGCTATCTCTCTTCCTGCTTCTTCCTCAGTCCCTTGCCTGGGAATCGTAAAATCCCACCTCTGTCTCCCTGCCCAGCCATTGGCTACAAGCAACTTTATTTACCAGTCAAAACCAACTTGAGGCAGGGTCCCTCAGCACCTTATTTATGGACATGCAGATCCTCCTGCAACTATGGGGACCAAATTAACATAATACATGCAGCAAATAACCAAATCTACAGCAAACTCCTTGCTATATTCTAAATGTTACTCTTTTACTCACAGATAAGTGTTCGTAAAGAAGCCTCTCTTTGCATAAAATAGACACCATTATTGAAAACCATAGGTGGACATAATGCAGAGATCAACAATTCATAGGAACCCAGCCTTAAGAGATACATCTGTATTACAACTCCTGCATCTATGGCTCAGGAAACATTATCAAATGGGAGAATACCATTTCTTTTAGAAATAACCACTTCCACATGACCAGGACAATGGCATTGTTGATTGTCATGTTAATGTGGAAGGGGCAAATTTCCATGGGGTCTGACCCTTTGACAAAAAAACTACAGACGATTAATGACTTCTAGGAGAAGAATAATTAGCCTCTCCTAGGAGCAAGCCCTCTTATTGGTTGTCTAATTTAGAATGGTTAGCCCTGAAACTGCATACATGCAAAACAGACTAAGTTTACATGTATGTATGCATGCATGTATAGATAGATGATAGATATGTGTGTATGTTTGTATATATGTGTATATACTCATACATATATTACATACATATATTGTATACACACAAAAACATGTATTTAACAATAATGAAGAAAAATAAGTTAGCCACTTGAAGGCTGATGGGAGGGGCTCAAGAGAAGGTAACTAGAGAGTCTGGAGTTAAGAGAAAGAAGGAAAAAAGTGATATACTTCTCTTTCAATGGAAAATGTAGTTTTAAAGACCAAGTATTATCATCAGCTAAACAATGGCACTGAATTCTATCCAAAGAATTCTAACTGCCTGAGCACATACAACACAGTTCATCTGAGACGCTGCAAAGATGTTGAATGACAACTTTAGGACACACTATAAATGCCAGTGCCAACATGGTAAACACCATAGATTGAATGTAAATATACTCCTTTATAAATTTCCTGAGGAGGCTTTAACTTAAATTGAATTCTCTCATAAGTCCACACAATTTAAAGACTAAAATAATTCACCCAAAATCAAACCCAGTCTGGTAATTGCACAAAAATTTTCTTGTCCTTAGCGGAAAACATTCAAAGAAACTAGAAGCTGAAGTTCTTAAGCTGCAGTCTTACAGTCATAGTCTCAGCGCTGTTTCTATCTGGCTTATTAGCAACTGTCTAAGATTCTAAAAATCTCAAAATTAAAATTATTTCTTATGGAATGCACTTTTGGAAAAAACAACCCAAACTTAGTAGATATACAAAATTATTTTCTTCATACAATTTTATAAAAAACTCAAGCAGTCTCTGAACTCTTACAGAAGTTAACTCAGAAAGAAGTATGTTTCATGTACCAAACTTTTGAAACCTCAACATCTCAAAACAAGGGGACAGCAAGGCATATTGATAATAATTTCTCATTTCATTCCATTCAGGGTGATAGATGTGATAGTTAATTTTAATTGCTTTAATTTAAATCAAGAAATATCTGGGAAATTAGAATAACACTCCCCTGGACATATCTGGGACAATATTCAGAAATAATGAGATCATAAAGACTCTGACCTAATCAATAGATAAATCCCCTAATGCATTCATAGTACAATAGCATAATCAGGAGGTAGTAAAAAGAGATAGGACCTAGTTAGAGAAAGAAGGTCATTGGAGTCATGTTGTTGACACAATATCTTGCTCTGGTTCCATTCCATGTTCTCTCTGTTTCCTGTTGTTCAAGTACCTGTTCCATCTGCCATGATGTTCTGCCCTCGTGAATCAGAACAGCTATCCAAGGATTGAAAACCTTAAAGCTTTGAACAGAAGTAGTAGGCTTTTCCAGCATCCATGAGCTATAAACAAACTCACTTAGGAGAAAATGCCAACTAGAGCTTATAACACTGCCTATCCTTACAGGGTAGGAACATACACTTATGTATGTCGGCTCCCAACACCCAGCCCCACCCCAGTCAGGCTATTTCAATGAGGCATTACTGACATTAGGCAAATTTGCCACAATAACAAACCAACTAAGTCCAATTGGTAATAGGAATAGGTGTTTATATCAGCCATCTTTAATTCTTATTATGAGGGTCCCCTTTGATTATGGCACCTGAAGGACATATGTGAGATAGACTGAAAAATGCAACCTCCATTCTCTCCTTGGAAATGGTATTTTCAGCTTTGTATTTCTCTGGCTGCTTATAGAGCTTCTCAATAGGGTAATGCTCAGGAATACAAAACATCCTTCTTTGGGAAGTTTTCCCTTTGGTACCACATTTGCTTCAACTGGAAAAGTGAGCGCAGAAGAATCCTGACTTGGAGCTTTATGGATGTTTCTGAATAGGTAACCAAAACAGTGGGGCTACCCCTATGTAAACACTGGGGGCCGCGCAGCTGCAAAAGCATATCCTGCAGGACGACCTAATTGAGGACTGCCTGGACGACCTAATTGAGGACTGCCTGAGAGAGTGAGGATTGCTGATGCAAGTAATGCCAGCCAATCAGGAACACTGTTTAGACCATTCTTAGGACCAATGGTGGCTTGGGTGGAGAGTATTAAAGGGGCTTGCAGCAGTGCTCAAATGAGCTTGCTGCAGCGTTTCTCACCTGCTCCTGGGGTCTGTGTCCTTGACTCTGCACCAACTCACCCACAACCCGGAAGGCAGATAGGATCGGGCAGAGAGCTGTCCTGGGCACAGGCAACATGAACATCTTTTGGAAGCCTAGTGAGGACCTATTATCTATAACATGTTAAAGACCACACTTTCCGGTGGGTATGATTGTTCCAGCCTGAGAACACCATTGCTTTTTCACTAACTGCTTCTCTCCATTAAGAAGCCTACCACCAATATTTATTTTATTTTATTATTTTATTTGCTGGTCTCCTTCTGAAAAGTTCACTTCCAGTCGTGGTATCCAGATATTGAGCAAAGACCCCTCTCAGTAATCTAGCTCAGCATGTTAAGTAGATCACTCCCTTTAATGGCTGAAGAATCCAAACTTATTTCAGGCTCATGGAATTCCCCCTCCTTGCCTTTAAACATATTTTCTATGATGTAATTCTTGATTTTCAATTGTTTACACAGTACTTCATTTTGACTGCTGGCAGTCATAATCAAATATAATCAATCTGCTGTATTGATCAAAGTCCAATTAATACCAATGTACAAACTGCTCTAAGTGACTCTAAAGTGGCAACAGACTGTGAAACTAAACCAGAACATTTCCAGCATTAGGCACTCTTTCTGAATTGAAAAGAAAAAACTGAACATGCATGAAAACAATTGTAATATAGAAGTGCAAATATGAGCAAAGTAAAATGATGGATGTGTATGAAGAGCTATGATGAAACCTATTGTGTAGGCTGACAAAAATAGGCTAAGAAAAAGGAATTATTACGATAACATATTTCTTTCACCAAATGGATTTCACATCTGCTGATTTGAAGAGAGACTGGACATTCCATATTCTGTCTTTCTTCTCCCCTGCCAACCCAAACTATAAGCCATGGTTGGCTCTAGACTTTGCAATTTACTATATATCCTGTTGAGAAACCAGGAACCAGCCCCCACTCTTTCCCCTGCACTCTCCTCCCTCCCCCTCTCTTCTTATTTATACCCTTCTACACATTATATATACTGTTAATTTTGAGTTGCTAATGGATTTTCCAGGCCTTCTTCTCTATCCACTTGGCTATGGCAGGTACATTTTGTGATTGAATGCGTAGTCCTAGTTTCTGTCCCCTCTTGACTCCAGTACCCACTCGTGTCTTCAGCTTAAGAATCTGCTTTGTGTTCCAAGAGCTGTGATATATTTCACACCACAGTTCCTGCTGGCAGGTGTTTACTTCCTGGAACTGAAGATTAGCTACAATGTTTTCTACAAGTGAGATCTTATTTCCTGGAAGAAGGGGATATTTTCTCTAAAAGCATTTTATGTACACTCTCCAGTTTTAGGTGGAGCAAGGTACCAAAATGTTACATATTAATATATTATATGTAATATGCTAATTATTAGGGTGTAGCAAGTTCCCCCAAGAAGAGGGCTATTTCTGTTCTATCTATTCTCTGTTGCCAAGTCAAGAAGATAAAAACATACCTTGGATAGAGATTTAGCCTCCATTCAATCAATTTATTGTTCTAGGCATCAAGATTCTCCCACAATTCTCCAACACTGAAATCACTGGGGCAGAGGACACTGTTTTTGAAGACTTTTTCTGTCATTGCATCAGGGTAAGGACCTCTAACAACTTTGCAGTCAGCAATGCTATGTTATAAAAACTGCACAGTAGTTCCCTGGCCATGGTGTTTCTTTTCCTGGTACCTGGGGTCTGAACACATTACATGGAAAAGTATAGAAAATAATTTACAAGTTTTAAATTGCACACCCTTCTGAGTAACTCAATGCAGCCTCATGACATTCTGTCCAACCTACCCAGGACATGAACCTCTGCTTTGTCTAACACAACACTAGTTGCTCAATAGAGGTCTTGGTCTGATGCTTGTGTACACATAACTTAGATAAAATAAGATCACACTACTTCTATAGGCTCTGTAGAAGAACTACATAGGCACTCATAATGCCATCAAAAAGTGAGTGAGAACAGTACAATAAGACATGCTAAAAATGGGAGCCAGACAACAGTCTTATAGCTGCCGTTACAGTATATTGCTCTTGCTCCATTTTATCATTGCAGTGAAGCTTATATAGTATGTATTCAGAAGTTCATGTTAAAAAAAAGCTAGTATTTAGAAGAGAATTATAGCTAATCGTCCTATCTGCCATATGAAATCTTCCATTAGGTGTCTTATTAGATGTTTCTAGTGAGAAAAAGATCTCTGCCATCACATTCTTTCTTTTCCCAGAATAACATTATTGCCTTCCCTTGAGCCATCTGTCCTAACTTTTAAATTATGAGAATTTTTATCTATGTAGTTGCCCCAAAACAGAGAAACTTAATGTAATCCTTTTTTCTTAGGATTTTAAAAGTACACATTCTAAAAATAATAAACACATGGTTAACTATAATATAGTCCATAATTTTAAAATATAAAGAAAAATCCTGAGTTGTTACTGTGCAAGAAGTGACATATTACTACATTTTTTGGGTTGATCACTTAAGAAAGAACATGAGTCGACCTAGACATCATAATGCTCAAGCACCAATATTGACACATGAACTGTAGACCAAGACTGAAGGAAGATTAGATGCCAGAGCAGGACATAAGTCGAGCTGAATTTCTACAAGGAAGGATAATGATGAAAGGCAAAGAAGTCAATATAAAAATATATATATATCTTGTTATATTCTGTGTATCATATAAGATATATACCATGATATACAAAGAGTAATGATCTAATCTTGGAACCCAAGGTTGCTTGCTAGTGACACTTGCTTTGCAGTTACATTGCACCTCTAGAAAAAATTAGTATCAATTTCCAGGAAGAAGGCTGGAGGAATGGCACTAATACAGGTAGGCTAACTGAAAGTCCCCAACCCTTCTGACCTTACCCGGTCACTGTATCTCTCTCAAGGGTTTTCAACATATACCAAATACACTGCAAAGTTCAATACTTACCACATACCTTGGAACAAGCCTGGTCTTTCTCAGTAATATAAACATATTTCTGGATGCAGTGCACAGGCAATAAATAAAGGACAAGTTCCTCACTTAATTCTGACAGTCTTACAAATACATTAGAAATAATACTGTTACATATGTGTGTGTATTGCATTAATATTTAATCATGTATTTCAATATTAAAAATGAACTCTAAACTGCTTTGATATTTAAAATTCTTGAATTTATAAAATCCTACTGGGTTATTTTGTACAACTTATGAGTTTGAGTTATAAAAAAAAGGTAATTTGGTATATAACTGACAGATAACAATGGGGCTAGAAACAGGCTGCATAACCAATGGGATTATTTAAAACAATATTCTTGACTATCCCTTTTTTGGCATTATTTTTCTAAGTGTTGGTAAATCTTACTATATCAAAAATTTTATTTGATGTCTTCCAAATTAATGATATGTCCCAAATTATTTTAATTATATTTGAAGCTTTATTAGAATTTTATCTGTCTATATTACAATGCTAAAAAAATCAATACTGCTTTAAAACTTTCTGGTTGTTATGTGTATGAATTAGACAACATATTAGCACATATAAAGAAGTTTAAATCCAAGTGATTACCTCACATCTAATCTCTAATTTTTACCTGGGCTGAAAAGTATTAAGGAGTTTTCAAACTGATGCCACCTTTAAAGTAAAAGTTCAAACCATCTCATTCATCGAGAAATGCAAATATAGTCTATTCTAGCCTTTAGGATGGTCTTCTGGCTACTTTGTAACTACTAGTAGTAAATCCTTTCTTTCCCGGCACCATCCCATCAGGCTCCCAGCTTTACTTGTAAGCGAGTAGGTTTAGGGGAAGTGGGAGTGCCCACCAAGAGGGTTTAGCAGTGCCAGAAAAATAAGCAGGAAAAATCTTGATAGAAATCCAGAATAAGAAGAATGTTTGACACAATTTATGAACTGTCGTCTGAAAATTGAGTACCACCTTTAAAAGAAGAAACCATTTTAAAATAAAGTGGTGGTGGGACCTGGAGTATATTTTAGAAAAGTCTTTTCTTGGCCAAATAACAATCAAGTAACAGAGACGGTAAATACCATAACCAAGAAGTGGCAGTAGGCATGGAGGGAAGGGAGGAGTTCAGAAATTTAGGAATACGGCATCATTTGCCCCAGTAAAGGAGGGTTTTCTTTTCAACTTTTAAAAATTTTAAACATTTATCTATGAAGTTAGTTGTGATATTTTGACACATGTAGCCAACATATAATGAAAGCAGCAGAGTGGCTTCTCATTCACCACAAACACTTTCCATTTCTATTGGTTCGGAATACTCAGAATCCTCTTCACTAGCTCTTTTTAAATATTCGGTAATCATTGCCAACTATGATTATCCTGTGGTAACTGTGCCTCTCTGCAAAATCACCATCCTTCCTCTGCATTTCTACCTTATGCTTTCCAGTCTCTGGAGCATTATTTTTACCCTCTACATCTATGAAATCAACATTCGGAGCCTCCAAACATAACTGACAATATGCAGTACCATTCTGTACCAGATTTACTTTCCTGAACCTGAAGTCCCCGAAGGTCATTCATATCTATAGACAAGAAATAAGGAAGGAGGAACAGGATGAAGCCTATAGCAAAGTCATTGGGGAAACTGAGTAGGATATATGTATGCCCAGAGAGAAACAGAAAATAAGTGAAACAAGAGGCTCTGTTTGCACACTAATGATAATGAAAAATAGGGAGCACAACTATCATTGGGTTTCTAAATGCTGAGGTTAAGAGAAGAATAAAAACTAAATTCAAGAACAACTGTTTTGTAGCTGTTGAACAAAAAATAATGAGCAGACCAGGTGCTCATGAGGGAGTCTGAATTGTTCTTGCAGAGCAATTTGGAACACACTATGGAAAAGCAAAACATATCCACTCTTCTTACCAACCTATTTTGGGGATTCCAGTAATCATCATGAAGATATTTACTGCTCACTGTATCTTAAATTACTACAGTGTATCTTAATGCCTCTCTACACCTTAACATGCCTTTAAAGCATCAGAAAATACTTATAGGATATAAGTACCTCTACATTGACAATCTGTAGACTCCCAATGTATAGATAAATATACATTTAATATGAGATATTCCCTCTCAAGTTAATCACTGTGTAGCATGTGGATATTTGAGAATATTCTGTTGCCCTTCACTATTCACTATTTCTTCAGAGAATAACTGTTGCTTTTCAGTGCATGTATATATGTGTGTTCATGTATATATATATGAGTAAACGTATCTGAAAAAGCCAAAATAAGGTACTGAATCTACTAAAACTGGAGTTACAAATCATTGTGAACCATCTAATATGGACAACTAAGAACAAAACTCTGTTCTTCTATAAGAGTAGCAAGTGCTCTTAACTTCTGAGTCATCTCTCTAACTCCAGAAAAGTTTTGAGCCCCAAATTAGGTGAGTACCCCTGAAACGCTCCAGGAAAGCTGGACATCTTTTCTTCTCCAATATTGACACAAGTTGAACAAGGGTTCAACATCTGCACTAAAAAGCTCAGGGCTATCCTTGCAAAAGTTCTGTACACAACTGGGAAAAGAGCTGGAGCTTTAAAGAAAGCCTTAGCCAGAGATGGAGGCAGAAAAATCACTGTGTGGATAACCTCAAGTGTAGAAGAATTTCCAAAGGCAAGAAAATTGAGATTAAAAAGAGAACACTTGTGTAACAGGAGGAAGCAGATGAAGAGGAAGAGGAGCAATGAAACAAGATCTAAGTAAAGAGACTTCAAGGAAAAGGGGATGTTGGTGTGATACCAAGGTTAGGAAGGAAAAGTGAAAACGATAGCTTGGGTTATAGTTAAAAACTGAGCAACTGATATCATGGGATATAGATAAGGCTGCCAACATTCAAGAGTGATGAAGTTAAAGCTCTTGAGTGAAAGTAGATAACTTTAGATGATTTGGATAGGCCCCAAATACAATACAGGTGTTTATATAAAAGGGTGGTGAAGGAGAACAGAGAAGCCATTAGGATGTAAGACTTCAGTAGCAAGCTGTGAAAAAGCCACATTGTTGATTTTGAAGATGGGGGAAGGAGCCAAGAGCCAAAGAAGGCAGATGTTTGCTGGAAGCCAAATAAAACAGGGACTGAAGTTAGCAGCCTAGAAAAGGCAGAGAAATGGGTTGTGCCCTAGAGGCTTCCTAAGGCTACAGCCTTGTCCTGTGGATGGCTTGGTGTCAGCACAGTGAGAATGCTTTAGAATGCCAGCCTTAAGAACTGTACAAGATAAAAGCTGTGCTATGTTGAGGCATCCATGTGTGACTCCTTAGAATGGCATTAGGAAGCCAATTTATAAGAGAAGACTAAAACTATTTCTAAATGCCTATAAGCGAGTAAAACAAGAAGACTATGTATGATACAATCGTGGGGATGTTCAGCAAAGATAAATAAGAGCTGATTGCTTGAAGGAAATCAAGTTTAAGATAAATTTGTGAGTGTGCATTTGGGTATGTGAAAGTTACCTTCACATTCAGGGACATCTGGAGTTGGTCCATTAGGCATGGAAGAGTCAACAGAAAGTAGAGGATACAAGAGGCTAGATGGTTCAATGTCTCATGATGTGAAGGGTAAGAAACTGGCAAGTGGCTAAATGGGGGGAGGAGGAATAGGAAGGAGCCCTAGTTCAAGCAAAATGTCATCCTACCATTTGTTTAGCATTTATCAGACTACATTTATGTATTATGAATTGCCTGAGCAAAACACAGATTGGCTAGGCCCACTATACCACAACACAGAAAGAATTCTATGGTTTTATTAATTTATTATTTTTGATTGTCCATTTTACAATCTCTTTCTACCAGTATGCTATTATGAACACCATCATATTTCCAAGAGATTAAAGAGTAATACAGAATGCTAAAGAATGGAGACTAAACTGTGTCAGAATTATCGTTTAGATTCTAAGAGCTTTTAGACTTAAGGCTCATAATTAGCACTGCTTCTGAAGTGATCTTTCTTCAAGGCAATTGTAACATGTGAGCATTGTCCTCAGTATTGAAGGTCACAACACTGATTTTTAGGAGGTAAACATGGCTAAGACTCTACAACTTGTATCCTCAACAGAAAAAAACAGCAGCCCAGCAATTTACTAGATCAAAAAAAAAAAAAAAAAAAAACACATCTCTTCAGCCTAACCCTTTCAACTTCAGACTTCCTAATGTTTTATTTTTAAATCAGAAAATAATTAAAAAACAATTTATTCATATGTTGAAACTGACACAAGTATGTCCTTCAAAGTACAGGTACTTTGGAGAAATTGATGAATTCCTTCAAATTCCCTATCCATGTAACCATTGAACTAGAGATGTTCAGAGATCGAGGAAACAGATACAAATCGTCTCAGATAATGTACGTATATTGTCTGGGAGCCTGGGAGAACATAATATGGTTATATATAAGATAAAACAGGCTTTTCCCTTTCTGAAATGTCAAATTGCAGACTGAAAGAGAAATAGCTACATACCTTTAAGTTCCTGAAGAACAGAAATTCATCGTTATCGGAATGCTTCTCTACAGAGAAGGATTGAGAGGCAGAAGACTAAGCATTATATACACTGTGATTCTTATATTTAGACATAACATTATTGTGCGCTGCACAAAGATTATCCATGTAGTATTCAAATGCTGACTTATACGATCACATATCTGGTTGCAATAATTATTTTAAGTATCTCCTGCCTCAATGTTGTATAAGCATTGCCGCCTCCCCATTTATTATCTGATTTGTCAATAAAAGCTAGTCAGCCAATGACTGAGCATGGGAGTGAATAAGGCAAGACTTCTTCACAGTCAGGGGAGTGGAGAGGAAGAGAGGAAGAATAAACTTTATCCATAGGGAGAGAGTCCTGGAGACACCATAAGAAAATAGCTCGAGTAAGTATTTTGGAGATTTTTACTGGAAGATAGCCAGATTAGCTTAGAGGATCAAAATAGAATGATATAGCTCACTTGTTGTGTCCTTAAAGCTTGTTAAATAAATATAATAATTCAGTCTTATTTTGGAGCTATCTGGATAAGAGGAAAATTGTAACACACTTATTTAAAAAGCCTGTAACACTTATACATTGTTGTTTTCTGTAGACAGACAGTGGTACTTCTTAGCTGTTTTCCTGTTGAGCAAATGAGTAAAAGTCATGAACCACAGGTATTCTCTCGATTTCATTAAAGAGCTGAGAGACGCTGTGCAGGGCCAGAATTTTTCTCCTGTCTAATAACTAGACACCTCTAGGAAAGGCCACATCAAGAGCAATATCTATGTGAAAGTGAACCACTGCCAGTGTCACCCGGAAAGGAGACCTGCTTCAAATTGGAATAGTACAAAGTAATGGGAACATGGTGGTTGCCCTCGGCAACATGAGAAAAAAAAACACAAAATCAAGAACTGAACAAGGACACTGTCACCAGAGAACTGGTTACCTCTGAGAGACTGACAGGAATGCTGCTTATTTAGACCCATACAGACTCTCAGTTGCCTTGGCTTCTTTAAGTCACTAGCCTCCAGTTGAGTCTCTTATACTATGTATTCTTTGCTAAGTTCTCCTGGCCATATTCCAGCAGCCAGTGACAGCATAAAATCAAGCATCAGAAACATAGATCTTGAGTACAGCAAAGGTACTATAGAAACAAACAGGGCCATTTTAGAGAAAGTAAAAGAACAAAATAGGATGATATGGAAAGAACTGAGACAGGAAGAAAGGATGCTGGAAGGTTAGCAAGGGAAGACTGAGATGAAGCCTTAAGAAACTTCAAACTGAGTTTTTCCTGAGTCAATAGTATGAAGATCTATTCTATAAAAACGCACTCTGTCCAATCCACATAACATTTGAACTTGAACACCGGACAAAAATAAAAGACTGTGCCTCTTATTTGAGAGTACGTAGTTTTAACAGATGGGTGTCGAAGTGAATACTATCCTAGCATGAATGTATCCCCTCAAGATGGCACTTTCCAAGTAACCTTACCCACTTCAGAGCCAACTGTAATTAGGTATGCTGATAAAGCTGCTAAGCCAGCCAACAGTTACAATAGCCCAAAAGAAAACAACTGGTAGAGAGTCATATGAAAATTAATTAAAATACCACATGTATTGTCTACTTATACTTCAGTCTTCTTGGCTGACCTGATATTCTTTCAGTAATTATCTTCAGATCTTTAAAACTGGTGAGAATTTAATCAAAGGGAATTTCTTTTAATGCGATGTCTTTTGTGCTAGGATAAAAAAGGCGGAGGGGAAGTCATGTACCTATAAGAAAAAGTATCCTGGACATTACAAAGATAATTATTATGACAAAAAAATGCATGTGTAAGGGGAAGAGAAATAGAATGTCTTCTCACCAAGCAGACACACTTTCCCCAGAAGTAATACTATTACCATCTAAAAATAAATTTTCTTTAAAAATAAATCATCTGAAGGCAATGAGTATCTGTCCCTCAGAACCATCAATTGCCAAAAGGTCAGCAATGAAGGTTAGTGCCCCATGAGCCCCACCTCAGTCCATGATAGGCTCATTCTTGTCCAGGCCCAAGTGTAAGCAAACATAGCTACAGTGTGACCATGTTTGCAATGACTATACCATCCCTGAAGACAGCCTTCTACACATTTTCTCCTTATTTGTAGCCTCTTACATTCTTTCAGCTCTCTTCTATGATGTTGTCTGAGCCTTAGTCTGTGTGTTATAAATGTCCTATTTAGCCTTGTGGAAAAAGAACCTACAAGGGAACAAAGTAGTAGTAGGGATTGAAAGGAGGTAGAAGGCAAGGGTAAACACAATATACCACATGTGTGTATAAAATTGCCAAAGGACAAATTTAATCAATTAAACAAAAATAAACTATTGGCATGCCTTGGCTTCTTTGTGTTGCTACAAAAGAACACTTGGCTAATTATTAGTGAAAAAAAAATGTATTGTCTCCCAGTTCTGGAGGCCACTGAGTTTAAGAAGAGAGTATCCAGCCTGATTCACCAAGGGTCCCCTGTATCTTAGCATGATGGCAGGAGGTGAAAACTCAATAGAGGAAACCCAGTTCTTCCAGTCTTTTATACAATGCCAATAATCCACATTCGTGAGGACTATTTGTGTATGACCTAAACACTGTCATTAGCACCCCAAACACTGTCACATTGGATTAACTTCCCAACATGCATATGATGCATATATTTAAATAGAGTACTTGAAAACTCCACCCCCTCCCAAACTAGTACCTGGAGTATTTGATACTGAGCACAGTGGGAAAGGATTTCTTTAATGACTTAAGGTCTTTCAGCTAACTCTCTAAACTACATTAGTTTTGGTTTTTAACTAGAGACAAAGGAATTTCCCAGTCTCTATATGCAAACTTCAGGAAGAACTGTTGAAAAAAAGGACACCTCCTTTGTACCACTTGGATTTTGTTCCCTGCATCTGCTTTGTGAATAAATCATTGCTGTGAATAGTAAAGCTTCCTGAGAATCTGTAAATATGGATTTTAAGATCACCAAGTTATTAGTTTCTAGGATCTGTACTTTCTCTCTTTATTACATGTTAAATTAACATGGTCAACATTTTCCCTGTGTTGTTCAGAAACTAAGGTAGTACCTGTTATAGGATAGATAAATGTTCAAAATTTATTTTTTTCTCTTTTTTTTTCAAAATTTATTTTTTAACATAATTTTCTTCTAGTAGTTGAATCTCTAGAGGTGGGGTGATTATCATTTTACTCTTTGGTAGGTATATGATTTAATTTCTTGCCAATATCATTGCAAAATCAGCAGGTCTCACCTTCCTCCATGCTCTTTCTACAAATGTTCTTTCTGTAGCAGACTTGAAAAAAAAATCTAGCGAGCTCACTAGCACCTGTCATTCAAGCTTCCTTACCGGAAGCCTCCTCTAAAGCTAATGTCCAGATTCACTAACTCACTTTGGCTCCCTGCCAAATTAGTCATAAAGGAAGGGCACGCAACCTCCTTCTCATCTTGAGATCAAGACTCTCGCATCATATAAAAGCTAATAGATAGATAGATAGATGATAGATAGATAGATAGATAGATAGATAGATAGATAGATAGATAGATAGATAGAGTGAAACAGTCTCAAAATATACATATGGTAGATAGATAGATAGATAGATAGATAGATAGATAGATAGATAGATAGATAGATAGATAGATAGATCATAGATAGTAAACCAATTCCACTGCTGTAGCTCTGATGTCTCCTCTCTGTGCATGTATGACTGCAAGTTTTCCATCAGTACTAGGT